>NW_022639496.1:2299676-2310994 GCF_010583005.1 Odontomachus brunneus
TATATACATACACGAAATAACTGATAATAATACGTAACTGATAAAAATAGACAACTGATAATAATACGCGATAAGAGACATTCTCACAATAATAATCGGAAAACATTTCATTATATGGCAGAAGTTATCGACCATATCTTATTACATTCCGTTATGCCTCAGGTTCCCCTTTAATTAATTAATGGTTGCGTTCAGTAGAAAACAGCTTAATAAGCGTTTTTTGCACATAAGTGCTGCCAGCAGCTTTGCAACTGTTGCAAAATTTTCTGCTGATACTAGCAGGTTACGTTTCTCCAACATGTTTATTATGGCCCAACGTATTAAAAGTATGCTTTATGGAAAAAAATGCGAGCATTTAATAAACATATTGAAAAAGCATAAGCCGCTAGTGTCGTTTAGCAGAAAATATTACTGACAGCGCAGCGCAAAATGCTTATCAAGCTGCTTTTCCTGTTAAACCAACCAATGTCCATATTCACATTGTTTTAGTTTATACAAAATAAAAGTATACGTAGAGAACATAACCTACTAACAGTTTCAAATCTAGAGCTAAAAACAACTAATATTCTAGATTCTTCCTTAAATATTAAGAATATTTGTAAATGTAATCTTAGAATATAATTGTAAAAGAACTAAAGAATATAAAAGATTTGTGTTTTCATTATAATATGTTTTTAATACATTGGTAAACCAATTTTGACAAACCGAAATTGAAGCTCGACTCATAATTAACTAACACACGCATGTTCGTCCTTTTTCACAAAATACGACAATAATTTAAAACTGACAATAATTTTGTTCTAATCTGAAAGTACGACAATAATTTAAAGTTGATAATAATTTAATTCTAATCTGAAAGTTACATTTAATAACTAAATAAACAAAGCTAAAAAGACAACTAAAAAGACAAAGCTGCAACGTCCATAATCGTGTAAAACATTCACAGATTTATCTCCTATAATATATCTTAATAAAATATTAAATTTACAATGTGTAAGCTAAAGTAAATAATAATGAGACGATAAATTGTTTAAAATTGTAATTTTATAGTTCATAGTGATGCACATACACACACACACACATACAATTCAGATAACTAAACCTGCAAAAGCAAATTTTGGATAATACAGACTCTATCAGCAGCTAGTAGAAATATAACAGCATCTGATGACAGAGTATGATGACAGACTGACAGACAATAGAAACCGACACAGGATCTGTCGTTCGAATGTATTTAAATGGAACATCCTGCTCGCTTTCCGCCGATACCATTGTCAACAAACTTTATCGACAGAACCGAATATGGGCAGATGTTTATAAATCTGTTGACATATGATGCATGATTTCATGCTTTCCAACAACGCTCAATTCACTGCACAGATCTTTTCAATACACAATACTTACTTTCAATACACGGTAGCGATTTATGCAGCGAATTGTCAATCTCAACATGCATATAAAGAGATGCTATATTTGGAAACTTTACTGATAAAATATTGACTTTTTCTGCAAAGTTTATGTCGTATACTGGTTGCGCAGAATTACAAATGCTTTTACACATTGAAATCACGTGCAATAACGAATTGGAGCTTAATATGTGACGAAAACGATAAACAATTTTTTAAATTAACATCTCAAGTTGTCAGTTAACGTAAATATTTATACACTAAGAAAAAAGCGGTTGACAAAATCGGCGATCACCGGCCATCAAAGAAATATTGGGTCTATTCAATAAAATATACGTCAATGCAACAATAAGTTGCGTTAAAATCACTATATGAACGCAACTTTTTGTTGCATTAATGTGTATTTTATTGAATAGATCCAATATTTCTTTGATGGCCGATGACCGCCGATTTTGTCAATTCAACCGTTTTTTTCTCAGTGTATATTTGAAAGTTTTGCAACTAGTACGTATCGCATATGTGTTTACTTTACTGACGAAAATCATGCTTCAGTATCTTTACAACTGAATACACAGATAACCAAATCTGCGCAGAGCCTGCTATAAATTTTTAATGTCAGGAAAGTTGCGAATCTCATACAAAATCTGTTCTATCTTACAATGTTGCCAAACTGCTCTGAGAGAAATTATCCGATAAAAAATTAACCAACCGATATTTCTGATCAAAATACTGATGAATTATTATATCCGATCAAGATATCCAATTAAATTTAGTCGAATATTTCCGATCATAATGACATTTCAGCAGATAAACCGATAAAAAAATTATGCATCGATATTTCTCATCGCATGCTTACTGATTTAATACAAAAATTCACCGGTATTTTAGTCGGAAATATCCGTTTATTAATTTTTTATTAGATAATTCCTTTTAGCACATTATTTGGCGGCAGGATTTGCTCGGTTGCTGCCGCCACTTTGTCGTCAAAATGTCCGCCAACAGGCCCTATCGCCAAAACACAAATTTAATACAAAATTTAATAACAAAAATAACTATGATTTTGTTATAGGATGCTGATCAAATTTGCTGCCAATCTGCTAGCATACTGCGAACATTTTGCTTATTGAATTAAAGCTCAAAAATATATGAAAAGTTTGCAGAAAGATTTTTGCATATACGTAATTATATTTTCTGCTAGCACACGGAAAAAACACCTCAGTTGAATTAACGTGACATATTTGGTTAAATAGGATTTGGTTGAATTAAACAGAATTTCTGATTATTATAATCATATGTATTCAACGCTGATTACAATACAGATAAACAATATATAATGGATCTATCAATCAGTAAAGTGACGTTGTGCATAAACAGATGACATACAATCGGAAAGGTTTGAATTCCCATTAGGATAAAAAGTGAATGTTCTAAATATAATACCGAATCAATTAAATTTCAAACAAAATTATCATATACTAACACCTTAAAAAACAACTTTCAGTTAAAAAAGTAATAACATTTCATAATATATATAATAAAAAATGTTAATATAATCTTGTTTTTAGTTTGATTAATTGTTTGATTATTTTAATTTGTCTTGTTATCTTAACCAAAACGCTTGTAAATTTGTTAAATTTGTCTTTTACTTTAACTAAAAATGGTTCGTTTATATTTTATCAAACAGTCTGGTTGATGTATCCTAAATTTTGATAAATTCAACCGCGTTTTTCTTCCTATGGAAGAACAAGTGCATGGAAAAACAAAGTAGCATATATAAGATCTATATGTACAAAATGAAGAAATATGATAATAGTATAATCGTCTATCAATATTTTTCGAGTTGGTCATCAATGACGTATATACATAAACCAAACACACATATTTTAAATATAAAGTATTTTTCCAATACCGTGCAGATAAATAAACAAATTTAGCAAAATTTTACATATAAATAATTAAAACTAAATATATTAATCATCATAATATGACACGATTACGTTAATATAAAGTAAATATGGTTTATATTAAGTAAATATGGTTGTATTTATGCAATGATAATTTCTACACAACATAAAATATTAAAAACATCAATTTTATATTGTGATATGTGAAAAAAATTTAGGATTTTATTTCTTTACTTCTACACCACCTTATATATAACACTTAACAGCTTGACAGCGACCATATTCTTCCTATACGATAAAATGAGAAAACACAAGGAGGAATCAACTTTCTCACTTTGTTCTAAACTGCTAACTTCCGGCTTTATTTTACGGACGGAATGCTTCGTCTACACTGAGGGAAAAATTACCTTAAAATCAACAAATATTTCTTGAGTGCCACTAACATATTTACTTAAATCTAAATTCTCTTTATTTAAATCAAATATTGTTTATCTGATTTAAGTAAATAATATTTGATTTGTCATTGTTCGTCATTTATCACTCGGTATCTCCCTGTAAGAAAGCATGAAATCGTGATTCTAGCTTTATCATAAGTAAATGTATATATAAGTCGTGACTTATGTAACTTTATAATGTAAATAAAATGTATTCATACATTGATTACGTCTGCTTTAATGTTTACAATATGCATACGATTAAGTTATCACATTTTACAAGTCAGCACGTACGATCGACTGGTCCAAAAGTATTTCTGTATCAACGAGAGTTCTGTCCAATTATATAGAGCTGTTTGATATAATTTGTTTCTTATATCTATTACGTTATTATTAGATACGAATATGTACGTGTGGATAATAACACAGTTGCAGAGGAGTGATAACTTCCAAGCGAACTCTTTTTCTACCTCTTTTATCACTTGAATATGATATGTCGCAATAGAATATCATCTTATCCGCGTCACATTATTACACGTAACTAGCGACAACGTGATAATGTTCAACAAGAAAAAAACAACTTAATCAAACGCTACAAGCGGTTCTGCAAGTATTTTAAGATTCTCTGCTGAACGACGCCAGCAGTTTATGCTTTTCCAACAGGTTTACTAAGCAGTTGCCATTTTCTGCAAGTTAGCTTATTGTGCTTTATACGTATTTAAGGGGCATTAATCTTGCTCAAAATTTTGCGCTTAAGTTCAGCGTACTTTCGGTTTGCTAGAAAATATAGCGACTGTTGAGGGCGTTTAGTACTGTTCAACAGAAAATCATAAGACGGTCGTACAACTGTTATGTCCTGCTGAACGCAGTCAACATGTTGGAAATACATAAACTACCAGATGTCGTTCATTAGAAAATCTTGCGAAGAGTTTCAAAGCTGTTGATAGTGTAGCGCAAAGCACTTTTCCTGTTGAACGTAACCATTCTTAAGGTTCCTGGCCCCTCGCATTGTCTATCTCTTTTTAATGACGTCAGAAGCGAGAAAATGCATACTAAAAATTCCAGGGAAATACGTAGACATAAAAATATATATCCATAAAGTATCCTGAGTCGAAATTTTGAATCTATGTTGAATCTTGAATTCTACACCGCAGTAGGAGCTAAGATAGCAAAGTAGGTTTATTTCTAACGATATAATTTATTGCTACTTTGACCTTGATGATGTCTGAAATTTCCGCTTTCGCTTTCTTTAGCGTCAAAGTAGGTTATATAATAGTAGGATCTTAGGAAGTAGGTTCAGTTGCGAATCTCTATTGAAGCTTTAGCTCCTACATAGAATATATTTATTTTATAGAATTCAAGGTTCAACGTAAAGTCAAAATTCGTCAATATCGTCAAAATAGGTTTCACCTAGGTTGTAGATTATCTAAGTAAGCTCAAACTATTTTCAGCGAGTAGCGTCAAAGTAGCGTCAAAATTTTGACAAGGTAGGGTTAAAGGTTCAAAAGAGAAGTTAATGAGTGTCAATATCGTCAAAGTAGGCTTTACCTAAGCTATAAACCGTCTGAATAGGTGCAAACTATCCTTAAACTTGCAATCAATTAAACAAATTTGTAAGATATTCCGTGCACTCTCCTTTTGTTCTAACAACCAATAATTTATTGTAAAACTTTATTAAACTGAATAGAAATAGGCGAAGAAACAGATTAAGAAAATGAATTGTATGTTACGTTAATTTACAACAAATTATTGATTGTTAGAGCAAAAGAGGAATGCGCGGAATATCTTACAAATTTAATGGATTATAAGTGTTAATTTATGGATATAATTTTCATTTTAATGTATTTCGCAGGAATTTTTAGTATATATTTTCTCGCTTCTGACGTCATTAAAAAGAGTTAGGCAATGCGAGGGGCCAGGAGCCTTAATATGTTACGAAGGTCAGCTCGCAGCACGACTGTGCGTCTTGGACGCAAATAATCAGATTAGTACAGTCATATGTATGTTATTAATAATGATTAAGAATTATAATTGATCAGAATAACTATGTTCAGCATATTAAAAGTAAAGTCAAACGGCATCTCGGCATAATTGTAAGGAATAAAGTTCATAATTATGCCTGTTTGTGTACTTTCCTTGCTGAGGAAATTCTTAATCTAATTCTTAATTCTAATCCTGATCAGTTACAATTCTTAATCATTATTAATAACATACTATGAGCGCTTATTAAACTGCTTTTTCTGTGAATGCAACCAATATGCTAGGAAAAATAAGCGGCTTAGTAAATATATTAGAGAAGCGTAAACCACTGTTGTCATTCAGAAAATATTACAACAGTTGCAAAGCTGCCGACAGAGCAGCGCAAAACGCTGATTAAGCTACTTTTTCTGCTGAACGTAATCAATAAGCCGCTTTGAGCAATCTAATAACACTAATAAGTTCAAATTTGTATAACAATACGGATATTTTCACGTGGAAAATTTCACCGATTAACGTGTAGTATCTAATTCATTTTATTTCATAAATTTAAATAAATATATAAATAAAAATATATGTATACATATGTGTACACACATTTAAGTAATCAACTAAAAATAAAGAATCTGTTGAAAGTTCTGCCGCAACGGGAAGACGAATTCATCTCTTAAAAAATGAAAAAAATATGCCATTTTAGATTAAACAAATTGTTATAGATGAAAGGATCGAAAAAATTCCACCCGAATACACTCAAAACTTTCTTTCCGAGCATTCGAGCTTCTTCTCATACGTCATAATGCGATAATTGTCACGCGTCTTGGCGAATAAACAGCAGCAGATGTTTAATTTGTGCACAGTCATGCGACGATTAGCCGTAACTACTATTAATGTGCTAATACAACACGCTATCGTATATATGTATCTAATCACTATGCATACATGTATGATATGTATCTCTGAATACATATCTCTTAGAAAGAGAGAATTAGCGCGTAATAAAGTTAAAAAAAAAAACAGACTGAAGAATTCGCGGCGACTGATGCGTGACGTTGTACTTTTAATTAATTTAATTAACTTTAAACAAATTAATTACTTGTATAACACTTATATATTTGTTATATATAATAATAATTACTTACTTATAATACTTGTAATAATAATTAGAATGATAATCAAAATTACACTAAAAATTATGATAAGTAAAATCACCTTTTAATTAATTTAATTATCTTAAAATTAATTTATGTTAAATTTAATTATCTTTCCAATATCATATTTGCCAAATTTAAACTTAGACAAATTATAATTATTTTTATATTTATTTTTGTAATCGTGTTAGAGCTTTATTTTTATTATAATTATTAAAATATCTTTTGTGCTGTTATATTTTATTATATTACCAGTATCCCGAATATCTATTTGATGCCGTTATTGATAACAAACTTACTATATTGTGCAATAAAGATTCTATAATTCGTTCGTGGCATGTTGAAAAATTAAAAATAACTTTACGACGAAAGAGCAAAGGGTCAGTTGCACTAAATGTTAGCTTTGACAGTAATTGGTCAATTTTTAAGGCTTAATGTTTAAATCATCTATTGTATATCATAATTAATGTATGCTGAAAAAGTGGAAAGGGAGGGGAAACGGGAAAGAATGGAGAGATGAATTGAAATTAAATTTAAAAATAATCACTTAACAGTGATCATTTAAGAATTTAATTCGATTATATAATCACCTAATAGTGATATAAATTTGTATTATTTATAATAAAATTGTTATCCCTTAATAGCGATAAAAATTTAACTCTATCTCTCTATTCTTCCTTCCCCTTTCTCCCTTTTTTCAGCATACATTAATCCTAGTTTATGATAGATGATTTAACCATTAAGCTTTTAAAATTGATTATAGTTAAATGTGAGGGGAATAATCAAATAATAAAAGACAACGTTGTGTCGAAAAAAATAACGCGAGATAACGCAGTTACCACGTGTTATTTTTGAGAATGACGTAGAGCGACGTCACAAACTGCTTTAAAATGGTTACAAACTTTGTGCCTCAATTGGAGAAGCGAATTAACTAAGATAGAAATGTCCTGAAAATAAATCTCTGCTGAAACTCGGCGAACTTTATTTATATTATCCAAACCATACACGTTCTATAAGATGATTTGGGGATGCCGGCCGAAAATCAACTCTCAACGAAGTAGAATCGAATGAGTGCAAAACAGCGCTGTGACTAATAAACATTCCAGACACACTTTATGTAATCAAGCAAGCATGAAGTTAGCTAGAATCATAGGATGTACGATTTCATCCTTTTTTACATGCAAGATCGGAAATTCAGTTCACTGCACGATATGCTGTAGTGTATTGGAAGATCTATGTAATAAATTGTTGATGTGCGATAGTGAGCTGCTGATTAGTATGCATATCACAAAGGTCACGAAATTATGCGTCGTGTGATTTTAGCTTTACATACGGAATAACTCAAACGTATGTTAAACCAGCGGCATACGATGCTTGTTTTCGTTGGTTGTGCTCGCTGGATGAAAATACTCTGTTCTAATTTCTGAAGGAAATGCACCAATCAAAACAGAGTATTTCCGTCCAGCAAGCAATCCAACACGAAAACAATTACCGTGTGCCGCTGGCTTTATTCGTGTTCGCTAAGACACGGTCACGGTAGACACGCGTATAGTACAGGACGTGAAGAATCTTTGTTTCTTCCATTTTTGCCTTTTTCTCAATGCACGAAAAATCGCCCGGCGACACGAAGTATCAGACAGAAACAACGAATTCGGCATGATCGAAAGGAATGAAGCTCACAATTATGTCTATTCTGTCCCTCCTCGTCGAGGAAACTCTTAATCAGCGTTATTAATAACATACTACGACTAAACCAACCTGGTTATCTGCGTTCAAGAGAAGTCGTGCTGCAAACTGACCTTCGTAATACGTCCACACTCCTGACAGTCTGCAAACCAACTATAAATGACAGTGAAAACTTCAAGCTTGGAACTTCTGTGATCTCTCCACTAGATCGCGACACTGCAGCAGTTCGTGACGTCACACGGAGTAAAGGTGCTTTTACATGGGAGCATCGAGCGTTAAAGCGATAGCCAATCAACGTGCCACTTTTCGCAAGAACTACAAGTATATTTCTGGGACCTGATACGTTGATTGGCTAACGTTTTAACGCTCGACGCTGGAACGCTTCCATGTATTGGCACCTTAAGACCCTTGCAAAATGCCAGACACAAGCAATAGGAACAGAGAATAGGAATTCGGATTGGCCAATTATTTCTATTTCCTGTTTCTATTGGCTAAAGCCCTATGCATAATGCCAAGCAACAGGAAATAGGAACAGACATTAGTCAATAGGAACAGGGAATAGAAATAATTAATCAATCCGAATTCCTATTCTCTGTTCCTATTGCCTGTTGCCTGGCATTGTGCATAGACAATGACTTGGTTTACATGGTGCACTTGATACGTGTACTAAATAGTAACTTTCTATTAGATAATCTTAATATCGACGATATATATAAACAACGGTATATTAAGCTGGTATAATACTCATCAACAAAACATATTGTTAACTAATAGTAAAATATTAATGGCACATAAGGAGCTAGCACGGATGTCTTAGTGCTATTAAATATTAATATAACTTTAATATTAATATGATTGTGGGAGGATAAAAATGTCCAGTATGTCAAACGCACGTATCGAAATTTTCTCTTCGATTACCGTACGCGGAGAATCAATCTTCCATACTTAGACCGATCCTTGAGTCTCAATTTTAAATATATATTTTAATTAAAACATATTGTATTGATTGAATACGTCGCCGTTGATATGCATTGGCCGCGTTCAGTAGAACAAGTGATCAGTAAGCGCTCAGGGAGTTCTTGTATATGATTTGGCATATTCTTTTAGATCTCCAACTATACTCCAATCGGATGCAAGAGCTCACTGAGCGCTTACTGATCACTTGTTCTACTGAACGCAGCCATTGTCGATATTAAGATTATCTAATAGAAAGTTACTATTTAATACGCGTATCAAGTGCATGATGTAAAGAAGGCCATTATCTGTGCATATATTGGCTGCGTTCCGAAATTCACTGCCAGTGCTGAAATTCTATACGTGACATAAACTATAGATTTTCAGTACTGGCAGTGAATTTTGGAACGCAATCATTATAGGCCGGTATTCATAGTCCAATCTTATATTTAAGATCATCTTAAGTACTTTTAAGATGTCATGAACCTTTTGACTATATAAATATGGACTGCCACTCAGACAGCACAAGATCTTCTGAGGACGTCCTAAGGACGTCCTGAGGACAAAGAATGTCCTCAGGACATTCTCAGGATGTTCTCTGGATGTCCCCTGGACATCTGTGCTATTAGGACAGTTATCCCCACTTTTCCTATTCTCACAATGCTTCGCTATGGGCGTAATGGCTCCTGGGCTACTATTCCGTTCCCGCGTACCAACAGTTGTCGAATCGGTAGGCGTCGTTGCGCAGCTTTTTTATACCATGGAAAAATTGCGCAACGACGCCTACCGATCCGACAACTGTCGGAACTACGGTAACGGAATACCAGCCCTGAAGTGCATTCAGATTTTTCATCCGGGTGCACTCTATTACTAGAAATACTATAGTACATGTTACATATACTATAGCACTTCTAGTAATAGAATACACCCGGGTGTGGAATCTGAACGCAGCCCTGCACACAGGAAGCGGTAATGCTTGTCGTACAGCGGAAATCCGCGCGACAGCCAATCAATATGTTGTTTTTCCGTAAGAGCTAGAAGGTTATTACGGAAAGCAGCATATTGATTGGCTGTCGTGCTAACTTCCGCCGCGCGGCAAGTATTACCGCGTCTTGTGTGCAAGAGCCATATTCCGTTACATGCTCGCAACGTTCGCGAGAGTCATTGGTTGCGTTTAGCAGAGAAAGCTACTTTGCAACTGTTGTAAAATTCGTGAATCTGATTGGAGTATGCTCTTAATTTTGGTTAAATCCAAGAGTATGTACCAATCAGATTCACGAATTTTACACAGTTGCAAAGCAGCTTTCTCAACCAATGGCTGCGTTCAGCAAAGAAAACTGCTCCGCTTCCGCTACGTAACGAATGTCTATTGGAGTATTCTTATATATATATCAAAGATCTGAAAGAATACTCCAATCGTAGATATTCGCTACGTAGCGGTAGCAGAGCAGTTTTCTCTGCTAAACGCAGACATTCTATCTTTGTTGCTTATAGATGTTAAACAAAGATAGAATGACGCTCGCGAGCGTTGCGAGCGTGTAACGGAACGCACTGTAATCAACATCACGCGTGCCCCCGAGGGATAAATGTCAAAAAATCGAAACATGAAGTCAGATTTTGATAGTAAAACAGGAAGGAAGAAAGAGATGGAATATGACATACGCCGCGCTGTTTTATCACGTTTGATAAAGTGCAGAACCACTTGCAGTATAAATAAAATATGTATGTATAAACTTAACACACATAGTGAAATAAAGGCAACAATAAGTGTATAAATATATATATATATATATATATATATATATATAT
>NW_022639496.1:2311147-2317160 GCF_010583005.1 Odontomachus brunneus
GTGTGTGTGTGTGTGTGTGTGTGTGTGTGTGTGTATATATATATATATATATATATATATATTTATATATATATGTATTATTGAATTTAATTATACAATATTTGTGTAATTATAATTATATAATATTACTGCCCGCTAAAAATTACGACTTTCGTTAACTTGTGTCTAAAAAAAATCTGTTTGTTTAGACATTGTAATACATTTACTTTCATAAAATAATTTTACTTAAAAATAAAATGTTATTATTAATTTAATTAATATATATTTGTAGTTCTCTAATATGTCCAGTTCTTTGACATGTAAGTAAAAATTAACGAATATCAAGCATTGAACTAGTAAAGATATAGTTTTGCTACTTTACGTGAGTTCACAATATGTTATTGAAATACTGGGATTCGCCACTTAGCCCTTGGAGGAGCTCTTCATGTTGATTACAGCGTGAGAATGCCAACTGGCAATTCATACTTATATAGCCAAAGCATGAACTAATTACAAAGCTGTATTCACATCTTAAGACATTATTTAAGATGGTCTTGAAATAAAATTGAATAAGATGATCTTATATTTAAGATCATCTTAAGTACTGTCTTAGGATGTCATGAATCAATCACAGAGCCGGATTCGCATCTTAAAACATTACTTAAGACGGTCTTGAAATAAGATTCGACCACGAATGGGTGCGTTTAAATTCTTTATCCAGGTGCACTCTATTACTAGAAACACTATAGTATATGTTACATATACTATAGCACTTCTAGTAATAGAATACACCTGAGTGTGGAATCTGAACGCAGCCAACACCGGCCATAGTATTTTTAGTAATAGAGTGCATCCGAGTAGGGAATCTGCACTCTAGCATGGAACAGCACCTACCTAACCGATCGAATCATGGACATTGGCTTAGTAGTTCAATATCCACGAAAAATGGACATAGAGGCGCTGCAAATCAGCCAACTTTCCCATCACGCTCTAAATGTATGGCCACTCTCATTTTTCTCTCTGCTGCTATTGTTGAAATACACGTAAACATAATACATATATATGTACGTACTCTGCTACGAACTCGTAGATGACATTGATTTTTTATAGAAACTGTTGTTTTTATTCACCATAATACTTATTAAGTATCCAAAGTGAGTTTATTGCTATCAACTACGAAATTATATTTCATTACAATAATCTCATTAAAATTAATTTCATTTCAATCAGTCAACATGGACACTAAAACTCTACCTAGTCTCCTGAGTCTGAAAGTAGCCCCTCCATCAGAGCTACAAAACCAGAATGTTGATAATGGAGTTGGAGAAGGAGACAGCAACTCGGTAAAGTTGCCAGCTGCGTTAGAGCAGGCCTTAGCGTTCAAGACTGAGAGAGCCAAAGAGGTGGGTGGTGATCCCAACGATATTGTGCCTGCGAATAAATCGCCAAAGGATGATGGTGAGGATGTACCTCACATAGAGGATGTCATAACGGAGCTGGAAACATCCACAGAGAAGACAGAAGCTAAGTTGAACAAAATGAAGAAGAAGAAGAAGTCCAAGAGGAAGAGACACAATTTAGAGAAGAAGGATACAGAGCAGAGGAAGGAAAGCGTAGAGGGTAATGCCAAGCACAAGGAGGACATGCCTGAGATCGAGTACATACAAGAGATACCAAGTATAAACGACTTGGAGCCGATGTACCGTCAATTCGCCCGAGTTTTCGAGGCTTTCAAGCTTGTGGAGCCTGAACCGAGTCTAAACGACGCGGCCGATAAGGGTGAACCGATTGGGCAGTATCCACCAGTGACTAGTATACAAGCCACCGGCAATGTGCCCAACAAAGTACCGCTATTAGACGACTTTGATGACGAGGCAAATCAACAGCAACAGCAACAAGGTAGAGATATTTCTCAGTATTTGAAATGATCGAATATTCAGTATTATTACAACTTCGATATAAGAATTTTAAATAGGAGAAACAACTGTAGTTTTATGCAAGAATGGTCCAACCCATGTGAAATATGTTTCAAGAAAAATAAAGATGAAGATTTGATACATGATTTAAAAGTATAGATAACATTGAGATTCTTCTCAATTGTTCAAGAAGTCAAGTATGGTCATTTTTGGTTTCTTTAAAGTGGTCGCTTCATAAACTAATTTTGTAAGGAATCTTTTCAGATTTTAGCAGTATGCTAATCGTATGGTTTTTTCAGTATAAACTGATTCCTCTGGTCATTCTGTGTATAAAAGTATTAGGGTAATATCATCGAAAAGTAAATACTTTCTGCGTTTTATATTTTTATCCTATTACTTTTCAATGCAAAATACGAAATATCTTGTAAATTATTCATTTTTAGTAGAATAATCGATAAAATCAATTGTTATAAAAAAGCATGCAGAAACTTTAAGAGCCAATTGTTCCAACTTCTTAGAAAGATACTTGACAGTTAAATCGTGGGTCTGTCTTTGTCTAATTTGAAGGAAAAACATATTTAACTGTCAGGTAGCTTACTAAGAGATTGGAACAATCGGCCCTCAATAATTTCTCTCGTCATTCTACATACAAAAGTATGAAGGTGAAGTAATCGAATAATTAATCGTTTACGAGATATCTGATACCTTGTATTGAACAATGATAGAATAAAATATAAAATATCTCGAAAAACATTCACTTTTCGATGATTTTATCCCAGTACTTTTGTACACAAAATGACCAGAGGAATCGATTTATGCCAAAAACTATATGACTATTAAACTTTAATATAAATTTATAACTTAAATTTATAAATTTATAACTATTAAAAAATTAAAGTTTACCTTGATAGGTATTTTCAGTCATTCTAAAGTCAAATAAATGTTACTATCTTTTGACCCTCAATATTCTACAACTTTTAATAGAAACACTTTTTCATATCTTTCTTAATTTCTGAGATCAAGCTATAAAGAGTTATGTGAGCTTTAATATACAGAGTGGCCTATTCTGTATAATATATACCAGTTTGGCATATAGAAATATGTAGTAAATATGTAGTAACTTATCTTACAGTAAAACTTATCAATAAGACAACTAACACACACTAATCAAGTTTCTTGAAAAATCATTCTTGAAGAAGTAATAATGCTTTCAATTAATTTTTAATTTATTCTATAAATCTGAGTTTTTAGTTCATTTATTTTTATATATATCTATGTGTAATGTTAGTTTATACTGCTATAATGTATATGCAATGCTTTGTAGTATTTTATATTAATATATCTACCTTAATAAATCTTAATTTTAATACAATAATAAAATATCTTTTTCAATTTAAAAGCAAAAATATTGCAATATTTTTATAGCTTTTTTATTTTAAAAGCAACGATTATTCAGTATCTTATTCAATATTCAATATTCAGTATCTTATTGATTATTCACTCGATATCCATATGAATGCTTTCAAGATTGACGAATATAAATATATATAAACATATAAATATAATTATATATAAACATATAAAATACTTTAACGAATATATATAAATACAATATTTTTTCTCGATATCAACAAGGCACAGGTGAGAATGGAGCCCCGCGTTTGTCGAAGAGGAAGCTGAAGAGACTCACGCGACTCAGTGTGGCGGAGTTGAAGCAACTAGTGGGTCGTCCCGACGTTGTGGAGATGCACGACGTCACCGCGAGGGACCCGAAGCTGCTCGTGCAGCTGAAGGCGCACCGGAACACAGTGCCGGTGCCGCGGCATTGGTGCTTCAAGCGTAAATATCTGCAGGGTAAGCGCGGCATCGAGAAACCGCCGTTTGACCTGCCCGACTTCATCAAACGCACCGGCATCACGGAGATGCGCGCCAGTCTGCAGGAACGCGACGACACGCGCACGTTGAAGGCAAAGATGCGGGAGCGGGCGCGGCCGAAGCTAGGCAAGATCGACATCGACTATCAAAAGCTGCACGACGCGTTCTTCAAATGGCAGACGAAGCCACGTATGACGATTCATGGCGACCTTTATTATGAAGGTAAGGAATTTGAGACGCGCCTGAAGGAGAAGAAGCCGGGTGAGCTGTCGGATGAGCTACGCACAGCTCTGGGTATGCCGGTGGGCCCTAACTGTCAGAAAGTGCCACCGCCGTGGCTGATCGCGATGCAGCGATATGGCCCGCCGCCGAGTTACCCAAATCTCAAGATACCCGGCCTGAACGCGCCTATCCCGGAAGGCTGTGCGTTCGGCTATCATGCCGGCGGCTGGGGCAAGCCACCAGTGGACGAGACTGGACGGCCACTCTACGGAGACGTGTTCGGCATCTCGCGCACATCCGGCGCGGATGCTATGGACGAGGAAATTGACCGTGGTATGTGGGGCGAGCCCGAGTCGGAGTCGTCGGGCGATGAAGACGATGACGAGGACGGCGAAGAGGGCGGCGAGGCCGGCGAGAACGACGGCAAGGACGCGGACGGCGATGCAAGCGGCCTGGTTACGCCGGGCGCGGAGGGTCTGATCACACCTAGCGGCATTACGTCGATTCCGGCTGGTTTGGAGACTCCGGAGACCATCGAGCTGAGGAAGAAGAAGATTGAGAGTGAGATGGAAGGTGGCGACACACCTGCATTGTACACGGTGTTGCAGGAGCGAAGGACTGAAGGTCTAGGCGCTAGCATGATGGGTAGCACGCACGTATACGATATGACGGGAGCAGCTGGCGGCCAGGCACCTCCTTCTGTCATAGCTGCTCGTCGCGGTGGTGCAATCAGTGCTGGCGGCCCCAGCGACGCCGCTAGAGCGGAGAAGGACGGCGCGGTGGAGCTGACATTGGACCCCAGTGAACTGGATCTTGACTCGGAGGCGATGGCGTCCAGGTACGAGGAGACGATGAGGTCGAGACAGGCGCACTTAAGGAGAGAGGATCTGTCGGACATGCTTCAGGATCACGTGCAACGACAAAAGGTACGTATTATGTGGCAGATGTATAGTGCTCGAGAAAATTACGGATAATTATTGTGATTAAAGTTCGAATTATATTATGTACGATTTTATATCTTCTAACATACATATTGAACGACAGTTTAGTACGCTGCATGAATAACTATTATGTATTGGAAGATCTATACAGTGAACTGTATAAATCTATACAGATTTATACTGAGATGCCTAATTCAACATACATGTCAGAAAGCATGAAATCGAGTTTTTAGTTTTAAAAACAATCGCAAGTTTCAACTATTTTCAATGAAATCGCGCCTATAGAGCTCGTCCTACAATATCGCGTGTATTAATTTGCTAATCATTGTTTTTATTATCCCCAAATTTTACATAATGGTTTAAGAAATGATAAAATCTTTACTCAGATTGACGTACTCTACCTGTACACGTACGTTGTTGTGATTTTCATCAGATATTTTGTGTATTTATCTTTCACTATTTTAATTTAAAATATCTTTTAATATATGAGTATATATTTTTGTTTCAGAGTAAACGAAAACGTCAACAGATCCAGGATACAAAAACATCCAAGAAGTATAAAGAGTTTAAGTTTTAAATGTCATATCATCTCCCTAATTATGTATCACCTTCCCCATAATTATGTACTATAATATAGTAATTAAATTGTTTTTGCGATAACATAAGATTTTATATAATATTACAAATCTTATGATATATGTATGATATATGATACTTCAAAATATCACAAAATAATTGCATTGCAATAATTTAAAATTCCCGTTAAAGTCCCCCGTTTTGATTTTAAGATACTTTGATTTTAAGATTGATTTTAGCATACTTTGCTAAACTTATTACAAATTATATTTCATGTCTGTATATGTGACTTTTAATTCGTAGTTTAGTAGATAATTAAAAATGGATTAATAGTAGCTGTAATGTATTAAATTACCAACTTGTAATATCAATTTTCTCTGTTAACGCATATTTTTCAAAAAGCATCTATAAATTTAAGTATATATATTATATATCATTTTGTGTTATATAAAATTATATATATATATATATATATATATATATATATATATATATATATATATA
>NW_022639496.1:2317458-2318611 GCF_010583005.1 Odontomachus brunneus
ATATATATATATATATATATATATATATATATATATATATATATATTCATATATATATATTCATAAAATAAATATTGTTTATTATATTAACTATTTTATTATAATTAGAAGTTTAACTATAATTTAACTATATTTAGCTATAATTGAGCGACTTTGTAAAATATATTTCGAAAACTTATTTTGTTCTGACAAAAAAAATTAATACAATTAATATGATATGATAAATCGTAAATTAAAAGTAAATCATATATGTTATTTTTGTGATAATTTTTAATTATTAGAGAACAATAGGAAAATTTTCATAATATTATACAGATCTCAATCAATTATAAGTACCATTAAATGGACGTATTTTTTTTATTACCTTGTTTTAATATATTTTGCAAGAATTTTGAGTATATATTTTCTTATTTTTAACGTCATTAGTCAAGATGACCACGATGAAGAACCATGAACCCTCATATAGTAACTTCACTTTTATATTTTATGTTTAAACGATTAATCGATAATAGATTATTGATGTAAATCAATGATAATTGAGCGAGTTTACAAGCAATGGAATGCATATAATTATCTATTTTTATGTAAAACAAAAAGATAATTACTGTATAAATAACATAAATTTCATTAGAATTTATAAACATGTTTTTATGATTTCTTTGTTTAAATCCAATTTGTGGATTGTTATCAATTTAGAGTTCTTTTTTTCTAGCTCCTTTGTGTTCTTTTTTCAAAAATATTATACTGTTGTAAAATTACAAGTTTATGACTATTTATCTACGATAAATATATAAATTCGTAATTTATGAGTCAATTGCAATAATACCTAATGTTGAAAATTGCAAATTTATAACACAATATTATTTTCTTGACTTTTATTGATTTTTATTTCTCAGAAAAAGAGAAATCTATTTTTTTTAATTTACAGATGTATAAAATGCTTGCTAGATTGTTGGGATATTTCTGAATATATACATTTTAATGTAATAACAGTGGTAAGCATACGAATAGTGATATCTCATTTTGTTTGTTTGTCTAACACAGTACTTAGAATTATTTTCATATTCGAAACGATTTTCAGGAACTACGTCTACTACTTCTCTTTACCATGCGCCAAGTCTTGGCACACCATATTTCAAAATGTGCCATTTTT
>NW_022639496.1:2323702-2324029 GCF_010583005.1 Odontomachus brunneus
TAAAGAAATAGTTGATTTTACTGATTAAGTGCGCTTCGAGAACTTAGCGCACCTTTTTTTAAAAGTCTATTTTTTTGCATTTAATGACCGGAACTATTTAAAAATATTGCATAGAGCTCTAGAACTTTTCAAGAGTGTATCAGAACACAAAAAAAAATGTCACACTTTTAAATATGGTGAGCCAAGTTCACACAAGTGTAACGGTCGGCTTTGCCTAAACAGCGCTTGGGCCTCGCGCGGCCGGGTCATGTAAACACGAGTGTGTGAACACGTGCTCTAGCGTTACACCACCACACACTCTCAGCCGTCGAAGCGAGCGCATTGGGA
>NW_022639497.1:0-462 GCF_010583005.1 Odontomachus brunneus
ATCTCTTAGCAACGATAAGTAACTGTGTCTATCAACGTTCTCTTAAAAATAATAAGGTCCAATCAAATAACCATTTACATTGCCGCACCACACCATAATACTCCATCGATTTTGATGATCTATTGGCCTATACCAGTGGGGATTAACATCTGACCAATAATGGCAGTTGTGTCTATTAAGTTGTCCGTCACTATAAAATTTAGCCTCATCTGAGAAAAGCACATACCTAAAAAAATTAGGATCATCGTGTAACATTTGTAAAGCCCACTGGCAAAAAGCAATACGCATCAGATGATGATTAGGCTGTAAAGCCTGCGTAAGAGTGATGTGGAAAGGGTGATAATTTAGAGCTCTTAAAATTCTAACAACAGTTCTTTGTGGTATACCTATTTCCCTTTCAATCTGGCGAGTACTAACATGAGGATTAAGGTGAACTATTGCTGAAATAGTTACAGCTCGCGC
>NW_022639497.1:472-32693 GCF_010583005.1 Odontomachus brunneus
AATTTTCGTCATATTCATAATGTTGACGTTGACGAACAAGATGTCCATTGCGAGCTCTTTGGACTAAACTACGTATTGTCATATCAGTTGGATGTCGCCTTTCAGGAAAACGTTGAGCGTAAAGCCTTGATGCTGCATTGTAATTGCTATGACACTCCCCTAAAACTAATATAATATCAACAATCTCATTAGGACTATAATCAGCCATTCTGGAAAGGTAACTTGTGAATGTAATTACCTACATACCCTGTATGTATGTTTGGAATTTTTAAATTTAAGCAACTTTAAATAGTAAATTTTTCAATTATGCAGAAGTGAGTAAGAAAGAAAAGGAATAAAACTCTATTATTATAACAATAATTATAAATCTTAAATCAAACGTAATTGTTTAGTTTTTTTCAATCGTTGATTATTAGCATTAGGTATCGGATACCTTACGTCCGCTTCTCCCGTAGTAGAAATGGATTTCCATTTATCCTTGATATGACCTTGATATGACCTTCAAAAGGTCAGGTCGAAAAACTAAAAAATCCCTATGCTCATGTAAAAAGTGCCATTGTTTAAGAGCCCATTGTCAAGAAACAGGTTCTGCGGTCAAAAATAGGGTTTACTGATCAAAAAATGCGTTATGAGCCTCAAACAACCTTGAAAATTGACCTCAAGGTCAAGCTAGTTAAAGTGATTTACACTTTTACAATTCATTGACTTTGTTTAAGCATTATGCACATTTGTGTTACCCAGAAAACCACGTCATTTCAGAAAAAGTACACCAGATCGTTTTTCAGACATTTCACCTTCATTTTTTACCTTTCCAAGGTCGCAAAAACAATTTTTTCATAAGACAAGTTTGATGTAAAATTTTCCGCTCTTTCGAAATCCGCAGTCAAAAATAGGGTGTCCCATTAGAAAAAACCATCGTGACCTTGAAGTAACCTTCAAAATTGACCTCAAGGTCAAAACCAATGGTACAATTGAATGACCCCCTCTGTCCTGGTCAACTTTTATCTAAACCATTTTTTTGTAGATACCGTAATTTGGAAGATATTCGGATCCATAGACTAAAATGACTCACCCTGTATATCTATATATACATAAAATTAGTACACTAGGATTCATAAATGCCTTTACTAAATTATAATAGATATAACTGATACAAAAAACCAATATATAAAAATCAAACTCATATAACAAACTCATAACAAAAAACTTAAAAAAACATTTTTATATATAATAATCAGAGTAAAGTACAAAAACCTGGCGTGCCCAGATCGTATTTGGAATATCAGTTTTCACTGTAAAAATTTAAAATGTGTTTGTGGGGTGGGAGAAGAAAGGACGCATGTATGCTTGTTTTAATACGATTCGAGCACGTTAAGTTTTTGTACTTTACTCTGGTTATTATGTATAAAAATGTTTTTTTTTAGTTTTTTTTAATGAGTTTGATTTTTATATATTAATCTTTTGTATTAGTTATATCTATTGTAATTTGGTAATAATGGATCATTAGTTATAATCTATTGTAATTTTATAATAATGAATCATATACTTGGATCATTTTACTGATTTCATATATTTTAATTGAGTTTTATTTTCATAATTTTTTGGGTAAAAATGTTTTGTTAAGTTGCTTTTTTACACAACCATTTATGGAGGTTTTTAATTATGGTTTTTGTTAGGTTTTTTATAGAGGATTTTGTTAGATCTAGTTTTGTGCGATAAGTTCGCTGCTAGTTTGCTTCGTGCCTACGTCGCGCGGTCCGCTAATCAGTGGTGAGACAAGAATAGAGCGATTGGACGTTTGTCCTTTTCTAACTTACTATCATTGTACGGAAGTACAACGGGCACGAACCAGACGTATTTTATCGTTACCACCGCGAAAATGCGCCTAACGAAAGTAGTAAAGGTGCACTTTGTTAGATGGCGTCTCGAAAATGCACCTAGCTCTGGCCATTGAAATCAGGCTGGTGGCCGCTCTCATACTTCTCTGGTTTTAGCTATACTTTCTGTACCTGGGACAGCTACACATATATATTGAAGAAAGAGAAAGAGAAAATAACAAAATATAAGGATGAAATAAAGTAAAGATTCCTATTATACGGCAACGTTAATCTGGTTTAGTAACAACCATAATAAGTTTATTTTTTTTAACTGTACTGCTACACTGATGCAATAGTTAGAGTGGGGCAAATATATTTTACCTTACTTTAACTTATTGCAACAATGCAGCTTAAAAGAATAGATCAAGTAAACTGTTGCATTTAATTGGAGTTTACTTTAAAACCTAAAAAAATGTACCAATCGAATGCAAGAACTCACTCACTACTAACATGGTAATTAAAGTTACCATATAAAGAACCGTCTTCAAGTAAAGTATGGATGTAAAAAGAACAAGAGTTTTTGTGCGTAGAAAAATTTTAACCATAACCGTAATGGCTCCTGCACACAGGACGCGGTAATACTTGCCGCGCGGCGGAAGTTCGCGCGACAGTCAATCAATATGCTGCTTTCCATAATAACCTTCTAGCTCTTACGGAAAAACAACATATTGATTGGTTGTCGCGTGGACTTCCGCCGCGCGGCAAGCATTACCGCATCCTGTGTGCATAAGAACGTAAGAAAACTCTCTGACCAATCAGAGTTGATTATTCCTCGAAAGGAGAATTGGTCAGTTTTCTTACGATTTTACGGTTACAGTTTAAATTTTTCTATGTGCAATATCCCTAAGAAATTGACCAATCACATTCAAATGTGAGAAGAATAATCGACTGTGATTGGTCAATTTCTTATTCTTACTTCTTACAGTTATAGACTGTGTTCCGAAATTCACTGCCAGTGCTGAAATTCTATAAATTCTATAATTCTATAATAACATAAACTATTCTTTTCGACTGCACTTTCTGCACGTCCTTTCTATTCTTCTCTTCTGTCGTCATACCTCGAGATATGTGGTCTGTTCTTTTTAGCTGCGCTGCTGAACTGATGCAATAAATTAAAATGAGATAAGTATATGTTTTCTCACTCTAACTTATTACATCAGTTCAGCAGTACAGCTGAAAAGAACAGACCAATAATGTGTGTTCTTCTTAGCTGCACTGCTGAACTAGTGCAATAAGCTAAAGTGAGAAAAAATATACTTGTTTCATTTTAATTTATTGCACTAGTTCAGCAGCGCAGCTAAAAAGAACAGACCAATATTTATCTCACTTGGAGTGCAGAAAGTGTAGCATAGTGGTTTTAAAAAGTACAGTTGCATGCGATGTGTTGTCGCTACGCGCACGTAGAAGCCATTTTCAGCCATTCTTCGGACACATTTGGAAGCGATCTTGTGCAGTGAATACTCAAGAGCGGGTCATTCTTTTTTCACGCGTGATTAAATTGTACATCATCGATCACGATTAAGATATAAAATGGCAGAGGACAAAACAGAATTCGTAAGTATTTACACCTTCCAATTTCTTGATCCGCCCAACCATCCAACCATAATTCAGAGTTCCGGTCTAGCTGCCGTGAAGACGTGTTCGAACCTGTTTAGACCTGATGTTGTGATTTTTTTGGAAAATACGTTAAAACTATTTTCACAGAACATCTTTGCCTATCGAATAACTCGGAACTAGCATTGCTAAATTAATATAATATATCGGGTCTGTTTTCTGTTGCTGCACTACGAACTGGTGCAATAAGTTGAAGTGAGACAACCATATATTTTCTCACTCCAACTTATTGCACCAGTTCAGCAGTGCAGCAATAGAAAACAGACCCATCGGTGGAAATAGTATTAAGGGCTAGACCTTGATAGATTCCTGAACAAGTTAGAGAGAGAGAAACACACCTAACCCTAACCTTATCATAGAGTTCGTTTGGTGACGATTATGTGGCATAAAACTCTAAAAGGATCAACATACTACGTGTGAATGTAATACATGTTGAAATTTTTTTTTATAGGATTGGGGGAACGAGAAATTGCAACGTGCTCAGAAGACCGTCGACAAATCATCGTACGACTTGGAAGCATGGAGTATTCTTATCAGAGAAGCACAGAACAGACCTATCACAGAAGTGAGGCCAGTATTCGAGAAACTTGTTTCCGTGTTTCCATCGGCTGGTCGTTATTGGAAAATTTACATAGAACAAGAGGTAATGATTAGTTGTGTTGACTTTGAAAGTAACGACAGAAATTTTCTCACTGATGTTCCAACTTCATATAACAAAAAGACTAGGAATATTCTTGCATCTTTTTGTTACAAGAAAAATATTGAGATTCATGGTTGTATTTTAATCTGTATTCCTTATTTTTCCAGATGAAAATGCGGAACTTTGAAAAGGTGGAAAAGGTATGTTAACATAAATTCTATGAATTTGCAAATTTAGTGTATATAGGTTATGTATATTTATATGTTATTAATTAAATTAGCTCTGTGTGCATACATGTCCCCAAAAGAATGGCACACAGAAAATTCAGTTTGAACAGCTAGATAAACCCACAATGAAGTACTTTATGAGTTAACATCTCACAATGAAGTCTACTTTTTGCATTGCAATTAAAGTCACTGAATTTTGTATCGGTGGATGTGAGAGATGGATTTTTTGCAATTTCCATTATATTTTAATCGATTTTAAGGACTTTAGCACGCGGGTTTTTTTACTTTGTTATAAAGTTAACGTTCCCAATTTAAACGCTGTCTCCACAAGAATGGGTGTTTTGTTCTGTCGCTGTAGTGTAACAGGCTAGAACTTTAGGGTATTACTAACACACAATGTCCGAATATTATCATACAATGTGACTTTAAGCACTTTGCATATTATATGAGGTGAATAAAAAGACTATTTCACCACAAGCCAATTATTTCATTGATTAATAACTGATCTGTTGATATGTTCGGGAGGTTGTTTTCTTTGGCGAGCGATTTTCTTTTGCGTTATTTGCTATAAGATTCGCTTTTTCAAAGTGCACTGTTAACATAGCGAAGCAAAGCTGAAGAAGGCAACTTTCTGAATATAATAGCCTTATATTCCTTCCTGCAGTATATACTTTTGTTTTCGTGTAGGACGCGTTTTATCGTAAGTCGATATCGTTTTACGAACGTTACCGCGAAGAAGGTTGAATTTGTAAACAGGAACAATTGCATTATGTGAATATAAAGTCCTAAAACAGATTGAGTCACAAGACTTGGAGGAGTGTATGTCTTATGACGAAATTTCATTTAATTATGAGTACAAAAGGTTCCACTATTCACCTTCCCTCTGAACAATATTTGAGACAATTCAGATCTCATGAAAGCTCAAATATTGTGAACGCTTCTAGAGGTAGCATAAAGTGATAAAGTAATTTAGTAGTCTCAGAAAAGATACATTTTTCATGTTTATACATTCTGATCTGTTGTATTATTGATGCATCACCTTATGCTGCTTCATATTGTCTTCATTTTTTTATAATGTCTTGGGATCACTCATTTCCGGATCCCGCATAGGTTCATTTTTTTTTATAATCGGCCCCACATGCAGAAAATAAATAAATTTTTCATTTTGTGGGGCTACTCCGTGTGTGTGTTAGACTATAACACGGCACATATAGTATTATTATTATTATTATATAAAACGCATAAAGAATATTTCATTCATTATTGATACTATTAAAAAATTCACATGTTTATGCAATAAACTATTCATAATTGATGCATTGGTGCATTATTATTTATCCCAATTTATACGTAGAAACATTATTGTTACGATGGTAACAATTGTTACGATTGTAAACGATGGTGACTGTAATTTGCTTAATAAATTCTGCCTGTTAACACATATATTTCTGACAATATTCCAATGTATGATATATCCCGTGGCTCATGTAAATATAATGTTTAAATATGTGTATAAGTAAAACTTGCCTGTATGGGTAAGTAACTTGGTAGATATATATGCATATATATCTTCCTCTGGGACCATACTAAGATGAATTTTAATATTTTCAGTGTATTTTTTTTACCATTAACTGCTATAATACATTTCTAAAATGTCTGTTTTGTCTGACAGCTTTTCCAAAGGTGCCTCATGAAAATATTAAATATTGAATTGTGGAAACTGTACCTTTCTTATGTCAAAGAAACAAAAGCGAGTCTAACTACTTATAAGTAAGTATAAAGAAGTGCTTTTTTAGAAATATATAAATTGTATGAAGTGTAAGCATGTAAACTTTATATTTCTTTCTTTTCATTTTGTCGAAAGTGTTATGAATGATAGTCTAGAAATTGCTTACTTGTTTTATGAAATCAAATATTTGTTCATAAGACAAAAAAGGAAGAGAGATTAATCGCGATATTTTTCTAGAGAAAAAATGGCACAAGCTTACGACTTTGCATTAGATAAAATCGGAATGGACATACACTCCTATAGCATTTGGAACGATTACGTAATGTTTCTGAAGAGCGTGGACGCGGTTGGATCATATGCTGAGAATCAGAAAATTAGTGCCGTGCGAAAGGTAACATGTTTCATATAAATATTTTCGAGCAGTCTATAACTGATGTGATAAATTCAACGGCTTCCGAACAATCTGATTGCAACTGTGATAATGATCGTGTCGTAGGTCTATCAACGAGGTGTGATCAACCCCATGATAAACATGGAGCAGCTGTGGAAAGACTACATGTCGTTTGAACAGAACATCAACCCAATAATCGCGGAAAAGATGGCGATCGAGAGATCACGGGACTACATGAACGCTAGACGCGTCGCCAAAGAATTGGAAGCTGTCACAAGAGGACTGAATCGAAGCGCACCCAGTATCCCTCCAACTGGTCATCCTGAGGAAGTAAAGCAGGTACTTTTTTCCTTTTCCGCGATTTGACGTCTTTCTTTTTGTCCTTTATCAACTTACGCGCGATACTCTCTCATGTAGGTCGAGTTATGGAAGAAATACATCGCGTGGGAGCGTAGTAATCCTCTCAGAACAGAAGATACTTCGCTCGTTGCGCGCAGAGTTATGTTCGCGATCGAACAGTGTCTTCTCTGTTTGGGTCATCATCCCGCGGTGTGGCATCAGGCTGCGCACTTTTTAGAACTAAGTTCCAAGATACTGACGGAAAAGGGGGATGTAAACGCGGCTAAGAATCTCAGCGACGAGGCCGCTACCATGTTCGAGAGAGCTACGAACACGCTGTTGTCGAAGAATATGTTGCTGTACTTCGCTCACGCGGATTTCGAAGAGGGCAGAGTTAAGTACGAGAAGGTGCATCAGATCTATCAGAAATTCCTCGATATACTCGACATAGATCCTACTCTGGTTCGTATATTTGTATAGTATCTGATCACGATGCTGAGGAACGTGCTAAAATATTTGCTCTCTATCTATACAGGCGTACGTACAGTATATGAAATTCGCGAGAAGAGCGGAAGGTATAAAGTCCGCGAGGACGGTGTTCAAACGAGCGCGAGAAGACGCAAGATGCAAGCATCACGTTTACGTTGCTGCCGCCTTGATGGAATATTACTGCACTAAAGACAAAAATATAGCATTCCGTATTTTCGAGTTAGGTTTAAAGAAATTCGGAGATAATCCTGATTATATCCTCTGTTACATCGATTACTTATCACATCTAAACGGTAAGTAATTTGCTACACGTGAAGTTATATGCTAAACTTTTTAAACGTTGTTATTAATAAAATGTATTATATTGCAGAGGATAACAACACGAGAGTCCTATTTGAGCGAGTATTATCTTCTGGTAGTTTAGAGCCGGAAAAATCAGTGTACGTATATAGAATATCGAAACTTTTTGCTTTATCCTACTGTACTTTTGTCTGTTACAAATAAACGAACGTATTTTTATTGTTACGTATTTTTATTGTTATAAAAATACACATCTCTTACAGGGACATATGGAATCGTTTTCTGGAATTCGAATCTAACATCGGAGATCTAGCCAGTATCGTGAAAGTCGAGAAGAGACGAAGCGCAGTGTTAGAAAAGGTTATTATCAGTCTGTTGTTTTACGAGAAACGACAAACAATTTAATTACTCACATTTCAATTATTGCTCTCTTTTCATCTATTAGATCAAGGAATTCGAAGGCAAAGAGACTGCACAGTTGGTAGACAGATATAAATTCTTAGATCTATATCCATGCACGCCTATGGAACTGAGGTCGATTGGTTATATGGAAGTGTCTAACGTTGCCAGAAACTCTATAGGAGCTTTGCCCCGTGTACCTGATCCGGAAGAAGCGATCGCGTCTTTGCCAAGGCCCGATTTATCACAAATGATTCCGTACAAACCAAAAGTAAACGCCCTGCCTGGTGAACATCCAGTACAAGGTAGGTATTTGCATATGTATCTTCGTTTATTTAACAAATATAGCCGACGCGGAAAATTTATATATCATATTTGTTATTATATTATAGGCGGTTCATTTCCATTACCACCGGCTGCGGCTCAATTGTGCACTATGTTGCCGCCCCCCGGTTGTTTCAGAGGCCCGTTTGTCGCCGTTGATTTACTTATAGATGTTTTTAGTAGAATCCAATTACCCGACCATGGTAATAAAATAATACTCAAATATGTATAATTTCGATTCCTTTTCAAAGACTATTAGATACTTTTCAGAGACTTTAAAGACATATATTATACTATCGATGAAATTGATTACAGCTCCGTTACCTGTGGCGGATAACGGTTGCGACACGAAGCTATTCGACCTCGCGAAATCCGTGCATTGGATCGTAGACGAGAGTAACGACGGCATGAGCGGCGGAACGAAGCGTAGACGTACCCGTTTAGGTGGCGATGACAGCGAGGAGGAAGATTTACCACCTCCACCTGCGAACGACATTTATCGCCAAAGACAACAGAAACGAGTGAAATGAACGCGAGAGATGTAGGAAAAAGATGTTGATCATAAGTATATGTTGATATGATGTCGATTTGATATCGATGTGATATTTTTACATATTATTTCGTTCCTCGCGGGAATATCGTTGCCTAATTGAATTATTACTGCGAGACGTATAACAATTACTAAATTCATCATGTGACGCTGTGCACGATATTTTCGAGTGCTATGTACTCAGAAATCTCATCATTGCATATTAGATATATATTCTTTTTCATATATGCATACGATTGTTTATATGACGTTACAAGAAGACGGAATTAAAAACTATGTAATCAAATGTATCCATTTCACGCGATATGTTGTGTAAAATAAATAATATAAGTTTCATTTGTATTAATATGATAAAATTCATATTAAATAATGTTATTTTTTAAATAAACTATAGCAATATATTTGCAATATCAAGAGAGAAAAATACTGCTCATAATTCCTAGTAAAAAAGAATGTATAATCCATACATAGAATAAGTCGGCGAGTTTTCACGATTTTTACGTAAATACCGATCTTGTCGAAATATCACGACGCATTTTTACAAATTATTTTGCTGAAAAAGAAGACATTCGATGGACAAATAAAAAGCTGGACGCGGATGTGATCCTTTTGGGAAAGAGACCTCCGAATTAATATAGTGCGATGTTTTCCATTCGAAGAAAATAATACGGTCGTTTTGTTATACGCGATCTGCAACTTTGATTAGTCTGTAAGCTTTATTATTAACGATTGTCGAAATTGTATCTACTATTTTCAGCCCAAACTTTTACCTTAATATTCATTTAAATATATGTAACTCACCATACAGGACCAATAAACGGTTAATGTGATCTTATATTATTTCTTCTCAGAATATGACAATTCCTCCTATATCAGTCTCCAATTTATTAATTTGAACAAATTTACACCGATAAATAAAATGCACAGAGTTATGCGTCGTCGTGGAGAACCGGTATGTACAAAAATATGAATTATCATTCGATCTCTGAGATGGAATTTCTATGCTGAAGAAGAAAGATCTTTCCTCATGTCGTTTGTCAGCCTCATTACTCTCATTTCAAAATGTACTCAGAGAAGCTCACTCTGCTACGCGGACACTCGAGTCGGTTAACAGATTCGAGGTATTAACGCTTCAATGAAGTAAATAGTTCGTCATCAGCGCTTCTCGCGGCCAAGGTAGACTTTGTTAGTAGGTACAACTTTACGATAAGGGCGCAATTAAACTTTGATCACTATTCCTAGTTCGAGTGGCTGGTAATGGCCCCCTTGGGTTAACGGTAAATTGGGCTGCGGGCTTCGAAAATAGTTGGCGTCCGCTGTTAGAGCTGCACCGAAAACTTGATAAACGACCGAAATCTGCACGAAACCGCGCGCCGGTTTGTCAGCCATTTCCACAAATCCCGTCGGACGAAAAAAAAAGAAGAAATCGGCTCGCCGTTGGATGAACAAAAAGCCGGACACAAGCACGACCACTTGCGGGAAAGGATACAGCGAATTAAAATTTATACGGCGACGTTTGTTTTCCACGTCGAGAGACGGGTCTCGGCGTTCGTAAGGCACGGAAAGGATCCGGTGTGTCTAATTTCCTGCGGCGTGTAGCAACGCTCCGTTATGAATAGACTTTTGACCGACACGTTAAACTCGCGGTTAACTGCGCGTACACCGGCCCGCTTTATCGTCTTAATTACCGCTGAATGAAGCGCATGTGATGAGCGCGAGGGTATCCAAACTCTATTACGCGCACATAAATCCTCGAGCGTTTGACGCGCAACTACGGCATACTTGCGCGTCCATCTATCTTAGGACGGGATACCACCTCGCGCGCTTGTACTCTTCTGCAGCCGCCTGCGCCATCGAGATTCACCCTGATGAGAGCGTAACATGCGTCCCCCTCCCGCGGGAAATCGATGTTGCACTCCTGTCGGTGTGACTAATTACGCCGGCTCGTTCATCATATTTCGGTAAACGCGACGGGATCACGCATAAGATGGGGATTTCGTTGTTGTGTCTCGATGTAACAGACTCGATTATCGCAATCCGGCGTCGAATTGTTTAGATTGACGATTGATCGAAAGATCATTCAATTTAACGGCCTTTGAATAGCTAGAGGCAACGTTTCGCAACATTTTTGCTCTAAAAAATTCATATTTGGGTCATCCTACAATTTAGCAGCCAACATAAAGAGAATTTCGTAGTAAAATTTACTACAGAATTTTTTAACCAAGAAATATATTCTGTTTTAAATTATTACTCCTCCGTTTTATATGTGTTATATTCTAAAACCTGAAAATTTACTATTAAAAAATTTACAATGTTTTTTAGCAAAATAAACTTTATTGACAATATATTCTTGTACCAAAAATCATAGTAAAATTAAAAAAAAATTTCTATGAAAGAAGGTATATTTTTTTCCGTACAGCAATTAAGTAATTATGTAGATCATTATGAGTGTTAGAATGAAAATAGGAAAATGATATAAATATTGCACACATGATTATAGAGTGTACTTAATACTCATATTAACAAGTTGTAGTCCTAGTGAAGCTGATTTACTATTTTCTTTCACTTAAATTTACAACATAAAAATCTATATTATTTATAGGATAATCTAAATATAAACCGCGTTGTTCACTGGTTACTATTTGCCGTATTTAGCCTACTTGCCGTATTTAGACTAAATTCTTTTGCAATGTTAATTTGGCTAGTTCCAAAATCTGGAGCATTTCCTATGTAAATATACCAATAATTTCATTTTTACTTTAGCAGATTCTAACTTGAGTTAACGTAATCACGAGGATTAATTTAGAAGAGCGCTATTACGAGTAAGCAGCTTTTTCTTGCTATCGATTCCAAATTCGCGCACCGAGAAATTCATTAATCTGCCGTTAAGGCAACTCGAACGACGATAGTCACCCTGTGTGTCGCGCAAGACGTTGATATGTCACACGCAAATTGATCGTCGCGAAGACGGTAGAAGGAATTAGTTATATCATCGGGTATTTTTGTACGGCGCGACACTTACTCGCCTTTCGTCGCGGAACTGGTAACGTCATACACGTTTCCGATCAGCCACCGCGAAAATCCTGACAGCTATCTAGAAACCTGTGGATCCAGGTGTTTCCATGTCAATTCAATAACGTGTCGATACAGTACTTAATGTGTATTCCGCCTTTATCTACATCGCAGTCTTCTCTGCTGTAGTTACAGGAATGAGAGAATCTTGCAAGTCTCGATAAATGAATTATGAAAGATTAGCACGCTGCATTCGGATCGCGTTGAAGTCATTAAGCAAAATGTGACACGATTATCGCGGCACGGGAACGATTGTGATAAAAACGATCTCGACAGTTAAATAATCACTTCGTTATTATTCCAATAATTACTCCCATGATCGCGTTACGATAATAATCACTTGGATTACACTTACATTCTAACCAGATAATGAAATTATCTCAATTTTCTGTGGATTTCATTTCTCGTGTATTTTACAGGCGTCGCGCGTTGGATCGAGTTGAACGTACAGAAATAGAATTAGCAGCGTAACGATTACTACAATATCGCAGAACAGACGTCGCAAAAATAGCCCGACGATTAAGATCGTCCAGAAGATACGGAGAGATCACGTGTTTGCCGTGCTCTCGCAGTTTTGCAGCTACCGACACTAACGATTTCTTAACGAGCCAACTGCGTGTCACAAAGTGCAACGATCCGTGGCGGACCTCTCGTTTCAATTTGATTTATGCGCATTCTATGAGTTTCGTGAGTCGTGATTTCGGACGATATCGCTCGAGCATAAAGCCAGACCATCGGATTTGTTACCTTGATAACTTATAGTGTATTCTCAAGGAACGCATACTATGCAATCGACATCAATGTTGAAAAGTTCTACAAAGAAAAGTATTATTCTACACTGCTAAAAAAAGCGATTATTTACTTTCCTTCCTTTAAGTAATGATTATCTTCGACAAAGAATATTTTCTTGATAATAATAGTAAAATGTAATTACAAATGTAATTAAAATGTAATTACAAATTTTAGAAAGATTCATTACCATGTACTTAAGAGAATAATTTATTCTCTTTATAAAAATATTACAAAACTTTATTAAAGAAAAAGTTAGTTTAACTTTGTGTAGTAAGCAAGTCGAGTTTCATATTTTTTATTGAAATGCTAAACTTACTAGAATTCAAAATGTATTTTCTATCTGCAGCAATGAGCTTATGATAAATTTCCGTACATACAAACTTATGAAATACTTGAAACAAGCAGCATTCGCTTGAATGTAGTATATATTTTTCTATAGGTGTAATGATTATTTTTTACTGTATATAATATCATTATGGTGTTCTTTGGTACGCTTGATCGTAAAATATTTTCTTTTTACCGTCGAATAAATCGGGGAGATGCAGTTGCCTTTTTGGATTTCGTGATGTACGTAGAAATGTAATTTTGTGCGCGGAGCATCTCGAAGCTTACACTTCGATAAAAATTAAAGCGCTGGCGGTTATCAGCAGGTCGCTCTCACGATGCTCAATAATTACATCGTCGTATTACGCGAAGCGCATCGTCCTCCGGCCGTTGCAGTCGGAACTATCGAATTGGAAGCGATCGACGATCGACGCGAAGCACATTTTCCGGTTAACGATATTTATTTCATCGCGACGCGATCGAGTTGGCGTCTTACGAGCTGCGGGTGCAAACGAATAGTCTAAAATTCCGCGCTAAAATTCACGCTACCGTCCGTAGCGCGATACACGCTGGCATAATAATTCGCGGGATTAATCTTCGCGGTGTATTTCAACCGCGATTTCCGCGAGTCGGGAGTAGCTTTTCAGGATTACGCCCGGTTGAATCGCACAGGCTGAGGCGCAGCCAGTGGATCGTTAAAAGCACCAAACACGTATTTCATATTCATATTTCATCGAAGACGGAAGAGTGGACGGGGCTGTGTTTTTAGTCGCGCATTAAATTTGCGGAGACGCGGCGGAGAGAATTAAAGACAATAACCCTGCTTGAGAGAGCGCTTCAACGGCAAACAGTCAGTTGTAAACTCGTGCTTAATCCTTTCAGAGGTAGTAACACATACGTGAACGTTTACATATGTTCAGTTTTTCTGGTTTAATGCAAATATTGTTCATAGAGATACAACTTTACAGTAAATTAAATATTAACCACAGAATTTTATTAAAAGAAAAAAAAGATATCTTTATAAAATCGATAAATGTCATATTTATGTAATTTGAAAATTAAATCTGTTTCTTCTGACTTTAATGATTTATTCCTAAAGAGGTACCATCTAAATTTATTAAAATGAAAACCACTTGAAAAATTAAAGTGACAACCAAATTACAGTAAATTAAATATTAACCACAGAATTTGATTAAAAGAAAAAAAAGATATCTTTATAAGATCGATAAATGTCATATTTATGTAATTTGAAAATTAAATCTGTTTTTTCTGACTTTAATGATTCATTCCTAAAGAGGTACCATCTAAATTTGTTAAAGTGAAAACCACTTGAAAAATTGAAGTGACAACCAAGTTAATCGAGTTATTTTTCACTCTTATAAAGTGAATTAAAAGTAAAAAGAAGAAATGGCTCTAAGATATAAAATCAAATAAAAGGAAAAAAGAGATAAGAGTATTTAAGAGCCAGACAATGTAATAATGCTATTTATATATTACAATAATTATTACAATAATATATTTAATATATATATATATATATATATATATATATTTAATATATAATATATATTACAATAATATATTACAATAAGACCAAATTTAACGTTTCGACCCGAGTTGCGTTTTCTTCAATAAACAAAATTATATTTAGGAAAAGCACTTGCTGGTAAAATGCGCAAAGGTCAAACGGGACGAAAATAACACGAAACGTAAAGGAAACGCAGTAAAAGTTAAAATTCGCTATACAGATCAAGTAAGTTAAAAACATATACACACAAAAATAGTCACTCCTTTCTCTTAAGATCGATTCAACGCATTATTGCAATCAACATCATTTAAGCAGACAATGTAACACAGGATAGATTGAACGAAATAGTCTCCCCAATGATGCCACCAAGGAGAACAATAAAATTTGCCAAAATTAAATAAAAAATTGAAAAATAGATTAAGCAAACATGCATCGCAGTTAAACAGAGTGAGTTATAGAGTATTCTTCTGATTTGTTAAATAAATATTATCACTCGAATTGAAGAATGAATTTCTGATGTATTCACGACTACAGGAACATACATCAATCGATTGAAACATTCGGACTTATACGGACTTATACGGGTCAGAATCCACTCTAATCTTGAGTAAAACGTTCACTCTTGTGGTTTTGACAATATTTCCATTATCATCTCAAATGAAAATACTGCTTTTTACTTTTTACTCGGATTAGATGAGATTCTACTCCAAGAATTTAGCGAGTAACATATTAACTGTCAAATACAATCTGGTGTGCGAAAAGAATCCTCTGTTTCACACGCCAACTACGAGTTAACACGCACAGGTTTTTGTGAATTTTGTTAAATGAAAAATACAAATTAATCAACGATATATTTGATATTAATATAATTGGTATAAATGAATATATAGAATTAATATAAATTATACATTTTTACTACAATTATTCATTATTATTATAATTATTTATTATATAATTATTTTATTATAATTATTAATATAAATTATTAAATTAAAATAATATGATAAAATCGCGCCGGAAATAAAATTCCCTGATGTCATTGTGGTGATGGTGGTGTGTTAATTATTAAACGAGAAAAATAACCCTGTCGTCGTTTTTTATTTACTCGAGCGAATTGCAAAGCCAATCGTTTCGTTGAAAATTCAAATAAAGGTTTGAAATAAGAGATAATTTTTCTCTGCTCTCTGACGGGAGAATTAGGATCTCTCTCGCAATTACGTATGACTAGATCCCTCTTCCCCTTCCCCTTCCCCACTTGCTCACTTCCTTACTCGATCTACTCGATTTAAACTATCGGAACGTACATCGTCCCGCGACTTCTCGCGACGTTAACGAAGATTTTACAAACTGACGCCACCATTAATTCCGCGAGCGCGAAAATTTAGGGTGACGTTGGCCCCTACTCGCCCGGGACGCAACTCGGGGCGGTCTTTGAAACTTTGCTTCTATCTCGGAGGAAGACAAATGACAAGAGCCGAAAGCAGGCTGCCCCGGCAGCTCGTACTCGGCCTTTCATAGAACGCTAACGCATAACTCTCGTACTCGGGTAGGAGAGTGCGCCCGGGACTGCTCCCAGATAGCTCGTGAGAGTAATTTCTTCCTCGCATCGGTAACGACAAGACTAACAACGATCGCGATCGTCTTCGCCTCGTCGAACTTCGGAATTCACGTCCGGGACGGAAAGGCACTCTCCGACACGTCGATTGCGATCTCGCGAGCTACGAGGTGTCCCGTGAACACAATATTCACTCTTCCACGATAACTTTAATCGACGGAAGAGACATTACCGGTGATTAATGACGTTTATTCTATCGCGACGTAATTGCTATCAAGTTTTGTCTTACAATGTGTACCGTAACTCAATAGCTTGTATCTTTCTATGCCATTCTCCGCATAATATATTGATATAATAACTCGCGTATGTGGAATAAAGGTGTATATAAGATTTCAGAGCTTACGCGTAAATTATAATTAGGTCTACGTGTAGAGACCAAGTAAACTATGTATGATATGTTATTTATATTAGACAATAAGTAATCTATGGTCATTTGAAGAACGCATAGTTTGCTGAAAATTACTTAATAAAAGTTTCCACTTTCATTTCACTTTAGAATCCTGATGTAAATTTATGAATGTTGCTTCCTAAATAAGATAGTTTTCACAGAATTCTGTTGGTCACATTCTTACTTGCGGAGAGTTAAATCTATCGATGTGTCATATGATGCAATGAAAATTCCATTTGTTATTTCTTTTAAACGTTACATTTATAATTAAAATCCAAGACAGAGATGCGATACTTGTCTCAATTTAATTATTATTTCTTGTATATATTTTAATATAATTTTAATATAATATATTCTATATAATATTTATATCGTGTCTACATGAACGACCGTGTATACATCGCATAGAAAATACGTAAACAATCCGTGTAATACATAATTTGGAAATTTGCAACACTATCCTGTAAGATATTTCAAACACAATATTCACAAAACGAGACAAAACATCTGGCCACTTCAGAGAACAACGTGCAATTAAACAACGCGTAAAATTACAATGAATTATCCACAACCACAAACGGTTTCGCATTTTTCCACCGGTATTAGTCCCTTCGAGAACGTCGACTGCGACTCCATACGTGTACGAATCAATAACAGCTGCCGCGTTAATCTCGCGAAGTTTAGAGCGCCTCATCGAGCGTCTATGTGCGAACGCGGTAGAGCGCGTGAACCGCGCGTTCTCTAAAGCACGTCCTAAAGCGCCGCCTAAAATGAATTTTACCTCGTAAATAGAGCGCTTTGGAGTTTTAATTGAACACGCCGCCGGTTTATCGTCATCCCCCAGCTCGTATCGCCGGCAATTTATTGTATTACTCGTATTACCGGGACACCAGCGCGCGGGCGGACAGATCTATGAGCACGATAGCGCGGCTGTATTGGCGGAGTGATTCAATAGCACTCGTCATCCGGAGGCGGCATCGTTATCCTCACAATGGCTATCTGAACCGCGCGCTCGTCCCGCGATAATGGCATTTTGTAAAATGGACGGATTGTAGCCGTCGCCGTTGGAGGCCGAACGCATCCCTTTGCTCGCGACAAGCCTTCAGATGATCGTGGTCGTCGTCGACGGTAGCTCAAGTTAGAAAAATATTTGACCGGGAAGAGGAACGCTGAGATATACATCCGATACTCGCTCGGAGAAAATGAAAAAGAGAAGAAGAGAGAAGAAGAGAGAAGAAGAGAGAGCTCGGAACTCTCAGCCCTTCCTCGCAGTTCCACTTTATTCCCTCGGTATGCATTATCGACGTAATAAACTTCCAGCGGATATTTATGCGAGATTGCCACGTTATCCTACGTGAGGGATGCTCATTCGCGCGAGAAAATTGCACCCCGGGACGACGACGGCTAATGTATTAACATGCGAAAGGCAGAAGGAAATGACCGGCGGGTAATGGCGGCGGATCGGCGGCGGCGGTGGCAGCGCGACTTACTTTATGGAATAATAACGGCGCATTGAAGAGATGATGATATTAGTCGCGGCTGAGGATTTACGGGGCGCAATTGGACGATGGCGGTGTAACGTAGCTTTGCGCAACGAATGGTTTAACGAAGAAAAAAACAGCGCTGTCGCGCTCCTTTTGTTCGCTTTGCGCCGACTCTCTCCGCTGATCTCAAGGAGTTATAATACCGATATCTCTTTGTTATCTACTGTGCGGACAATCCTGATACGGCTAAGTAAACGGTCGTCTATTTGTCTTAATAAACTTTTATACTCACCCGAGTCCTTTGATTCTACTTTCAGCCTTACTATTCCGTTCAATATCTATTTTAGTACTGAAACTATTGAAACCTACATCCATCTCTTTTGATTCTATTGAACCCATTTGAGTCTATAGAAGAAGGAGAGCGTACTAGGTGGCGGCAGGACGTAGTGCGTTCGAGATCTGCGTATCTTTTTCATTCCAGAGAAAAATATCGAGAGCGTGGTTTTGCTAGGAAATTTTGATCCTAACCTTTTAACTCAATATTTCATTCAACATCTGTTTTGATATTCTGAAGCTTATAATACAATCCATTTTGATACTAAAGAAAGTGAAAAGGGAAATTTCTAATATAATCAGAGTCAAAGTGGCACAGTAAATTGTATTAGAATTTATATTAGAATGAAACTTTGCTAATTTAGCTCCTATTGCGTTGTAAAATTTAAGGTTTAATATATAGCCAAAATTTCGACTCAGGTATCGTCTTTAACTACGCGCGATTTAGTGTCTCGCTTTTTCGAGATACAAGCGATTCTTTCATTAAATTAATTTTTTTATAACTCTACAGTTAAATTTTAATTACTACCGTCAACGTAAATCCCTTTTTTTCGTCGTATTATATTCACATGGCGAAAATGGAAAAACGTGCGAATGAGAGACATCGCGAAATTTCTGTTGCCCTTCTAATGCGCAGCGCGGATATAATTTCGTCACTCAAGCTTGCATAAAAATATAGGATGTTGCATGATATATATCGCTCTGAACTTTAATTAAATACTCTGACCAACATGGAAATTGACCTAAAGAGATGCAAAAATTTCGAAAGCACTTCGTCCTACATTTACACCTTCTTTTGAGATTGCTAACATTATGCTCGTTGAGAAAACTGCTAAGAAATATTATATTTCTCTTAGAAAAATCTATATTCGCGTAATATATACAATATATATAGTTTTTTTGAGAGAGAGAAAAAGAGAGAGAAAGAGAGAGAGAAAGAGGAATGGGGAGAGAATGAGAAAATGCATTATACAGAGAATTTCCTCGACTCAAATCTATCGTCACGCTTGGCTGCTGTTCTCTGTAATAAAGAAAGCAGACACGTGTAGAGTCGCGCGTTAAAAGGATTGCTTTTTCTTTCATATTCTTACTTCGATTCATTCACGAATTATGATCCTTTAAAGTCGGCATGCTCGGACCGACGATCGCGTGGTGAGCGACCAGCTGATAGCGCGGTAGTAGGGATGAGACCGCGTGGTCGATTAGCTGACGGCACAGTAGTGGGGGTAGGTCCGTGTCGCGATTTAAATACGCGGTATTTAACTCAGCAAACGGGACGTGACTCCATCTCGGCAGCGTCGAATCGATCGAGCCGACGTAGCTCGATACAATCGTCGATAGCTTCCCTCATAGAAGTCGTAGCGACTTGGAGTAAAAATCGTTGGGAAGCTGAGACTTCCGTACATATAATAAATGTGAATTCGTTCTTCTTCGAGGTAAAAATCAATCGGTAAAATTAAATTATCGCGATGAAAAATATCGATTGTTTTCGGGTTGAAGCGGAAATGATTCCACGATGAGAAATGATGATAAAACTTGGCTTGTGTTAAGTCTGTAAAGCGTCATTTCATTTCTCAAGAAATATATAATAGGCAACTAATCAGAATAGACATCTTGACAATAAGACCATCAAGAGTAACGTAGAGATGTATAGGAGTGTGTGTAAAATGATTTATGCGAAAAGCAATTTGACACTATGTATCCTAAACGAGCATTGCTGTTGCGTATCTACTTGAAAAGCCAATTAGCGAGTTCTGGACTGCAATTAATACAGGTGACATTAACTAGACCGTTTATTCTGAACTCTGTTTTATCGAAGAAAGTGCCTATAAATATGACTTATAGATCTTCTAAAATTGACTTATTTAAAGGAACGTTTTTATATCGATAAAAAGGAGATTAGAATGTGGGCCCAAGAATTTATTGCGGCACGTTGTCCATTACTAAATGTACTTTCAACCACAAGCGAGTTATTTCAAGAACTGTTCCAATTTGTATAATTAGTTCAAAATTATATGTGATAACGAACGTCGTATTGTAAAAAATAAGTTAACATTATGTATACTGATTGCGTTTCAAAAATCGTTAATTGGTTTTTCAAGTGTACACAGTAATGGAAATACCCGTTTACGATATATTATGCTAAATTCTCATAAACCATTTTAGAATCAGTTTAAGGAGTAATAGAAGAGGATGAGAGAAAATATCGAGGATGAGAGAAAATATTGAGATTTCTTTCTCTTAATACCTCTCTCCTGATCTCTCTCTCTTTCTCTCTCTCTCTCTCTCTCTCTCTCTCTCTCTCTCTCTCTCTCTCTCTCTCTTTCTTTTAACAGTTTTATTGTCAAGATCTCTATTCGGATCGATTATCTTCAATAAAGTGTAATTTGAAAAAGAAAATAACAATGAAAGCTTTTTTCTGATTTGAATATCTCTGAGGTCTTAATCTATTCTCGTGAGATTATTTTAGACAGACCGTTTGTGCGCGAATAGTTCCAGTATTCATTATCAAGTCTGATTTCGTAATACGCGAGCTGCTACGCGTGGCAGCTGGAATAAATTTACACGCGCTGATGTAGAAAGGCGATACGTGAGCAATCACACGAGCCGAAATCCGCTTTGCAGGTCGACGAAATTCATCAGAGCTGCAAAATTAATCCTTTATTTACTCGCTCGTTACATGCATATCGTATGCAACGAAAACGGACAAACAGACGGACAGTTTTGTCACCCGTCGTGCGCACAAGGGCATCTACTCGACGTAATATCGATATATCTTTTCGGAAATAATGCCTTGTGCACTTGTGTACTTGTGGAATGATTTAATTATCGTTATTATAAATCGTCATTATAAAATACAAATGAGAATTATAGTTAATTATAATTGATAACTCCGTACAGAGCGGAATTCTGTCCGAGTAACGAGTATCGATGGCACGAGCTCACGTTATGACTAGTGGAGTTCGCAAGACGACTCTGGCGTATTTTTAATCCACGGGGAATCGCGCGATACACATACATACACACCGCCAGGTCGCTCCAATAGCGCCTAGAGTCCGCTTTCTATATTTCTACGGTTATTGAGGGGCAAAGCTTAAAGAGGTTGTAAAGCCCGATAAACGTTTTACTTATTTGCAGTAGACTGACATGATGAACGATAATGCGAAAGCAGCAAGCGGCCAGACGTGCACGTGGCAAGTCGCGTAAACGCGTGCGTGCATGTAGACGTGCACGTACGATGATTCGTACAATGCGTCGGGAAACAATAGTGTTAATTACACAGACCTCGTCTAATTCTAATTAGGCCGATACCTGTGCCGTTAATATTAATTAGCTGTCCTAATTGCGTATATTCCGTTAAATTACTGACGCAGCTCTGCGCACGAGCGAGCGATGACGCGTCTCCGCCAGGCGCGCACTCATTTGTAACCGCGTGTGTGCGTAATGCAGTGTAATATTTATGCACCGAATTCGCGCAACGTCGCCCGGATCCTTGTCGTCGCGGCTGACGAGGGCGTCGTTGAGAATTACGATCGGGAACGCGTGTCGCACGGATGCTATACGGATCTAAGCTTAATTTGTTCGGGGACAGGCGACCTAGCAGCGACCTGCTCGCTCGGCTTTCGGCGAGAGCAGAGAGATGGATAGATAGGGAACGGGAGTCTGGCGTGCGCGCAAGATGCGAGACGGCGCGATGACCATCCAGCCAGAGTTTACCGCCTGCGGCAACTTGCGTTATGCGGAATGATAATAGCATGCTTACGCTAACTTACGCACATGATTATGCATCGTGTCTACGGCCAATGCATAGGTAATCGTGCAAAAATCAGCAGCTGCTGCCGAAATAGAACATCCCGGAAGTTAGTCGTCTTTTTTACAATGATAACAGAGTGAGCTACGATTTGTTTCGTAAAATAAAGTGGGAAGACGCACAGGTTAAAATAAAGAGCGAGGGTTAAATCAGGCGTCGATGTGTCTGTTCGAACAAAATGAGAAAACGCGGTGAAACTGAGCACAATCCAAATAAAAATTCAGGTCCAATCTATAAATATCGTCAAACTTGTAGGTCAGCAAAAGATCTCGAGATATAGCGATATGCAAACTATGATGCTCCTTTGATACTAATTTTAAGCAAAGTACTCTAAGGGCTATATAATAGTTGTCACTTGAAAATTGTCTTATATGAGGTATTCAGAGATTTATTCAGAATTAGATCCAAGTTTTTCAATTGAATTATATGATATTATGTCTGTAATCGTGATTTAACTGGAAAACTTTCATCTGACTCTGAAATCAAATCTAAGTATCTCAGAGGAATATCTTAAGAGTTTTAAGTAACGACTATATTAATAGGGGCTTAGGTGCCTAGGAAAAATGACTAGAAAATATTTAGTATAAGTAAAAAAAAAATGACAAAAAGTATCTAAAAAACCCAACATAAAAACAGGTTAAGCAAAAACTTGTGTTTATCTGACCTAGTTACGTTAACCCTTAAAATATCGTGGACGTATATATCTGATCTTTCCTGAAGACCGTCGCTGTGGTCTGCGGTCATACAAAATAGAAGTAATTAGATGCATATTGGCTACACAAAGCGTTCAGCTCCGCACTGCTCGTACTTTAAGGATTAATGTGTTGTTCGTAGCACAAGGAACATTAAAAGATAATATTAGCGCTTTCGAGAGCTCGCGAATTCTAAATTTCGATTTAGGGAGTAGTCGGTTAACTTCGGATAACGCTGGGTCGACTTTGGTCGTACGCTTTCTTAATGCATTAAATTTTAACAATACACATCGATACTTTTCCGCGAAACTAAGCCGTCTTGCTCTACGTATCTCTTTCTCTTTCTCTCTTACTTTCTTGCGCAAGCCATTTATACTTTGGAAGCGATATAAGCCCAGCTTTCGAGTGTTATGAATTGAAATCAGGTATAGATGTGAACTTATGTAACAAGATTTGCAAAAACGGGCTCGCGCGACTTTAGCGAGATTTGCGTGAAAAGGCGCTTGCGTCGCTTTTAGACCGAAGATTCCATTTCGCGATTGATTGCGAGTCGATGTCGTTGCACAATCCCGTCTGATTTGCGGATCTGTCTGAGTCCCGTGTAATAACACTGTTCGACACCATTTTGCCTCACGAGTGTGAATAGTCATTTCTAACGTATTTTTATAAGTCATAAATGACTATCTGCGCTTTTAGGGCAAAAAATTTAAAATTTATCGGATTCAGTGTAATAGACGAAGTAATAATGCAATAGAAGGACAAGTCGAGCGTGCACAATCCGGACGATGAAATATTGCTATCTTTTTTGCAATCGCATATTCGACGGATATTCCGCGAGGGTGAAAAAGTTCTAATGATTGCACACGGCAGTTTTGGATCCAGGATGAATAGCCCAATCTACAGCGATTTTGTGCGCAAAACATGGCGCGCTGTACTTGGCAAATCCATTTCACGGTTTGTGAATAATATATGTATGTACAGCGTCCCAGATTTGTCGCTTTATTTCCGGACTCTGACTTTAGCGCGAACGTCATGACTAGCGAATAAAAATAAAAGTCCTGTTTGTCAGGAATTAAACGCTAAAATGGAAATATATGAGCTAATCTTATCCTTCGTTTAATTTCCAGTAGATTCTGATTAATCTCGACATTCAGAATTATAAGATTAATTGTAAGAAGCTTGCGGAATGCCGAGTTTCAAGAATCCGTGCACGAGGGAAATAGTCTGCGATATTATAAATTTTCGTTGAGCAAACAGCGACTTCAAATTGGACACCCTGCGGGTACACGATTGTATGAATAGCCGATCCAAGTAGAAACTTTGATCCCATTTTTGATCTCAATATTTTATTTAACGCCACAAGCCTACGTGAACCTCTTTCGATACTATTTAACCTATTAAATTTATCGAGATGTCCTTTTCTAGAATCTAAAAGTGATATTTTATGTTCCCTGCTATTTATAGAGGCGCCAAGTTCTATTTCCATGTGTATCGAACATATACACGATTTTTCAGAATATACAGGTATTATGAAAGTTCAGATCGAAAATATATTGAGAGTAAAAGCTTCATTAATTTAACAAAAACCAGCAGCTGCGACTAGTTTGATGGGGTGAAGTGGAAACAAATGTTTGTTACTTTCAATTTGCTACTCCAAGTAACACTTCTGTGCAGTGGAGGCATAACTAATTCAATCTAAACTTAGACGAGAACAATATGCCATCTCAGGCGATGTATGTTTGTTAAAGTGATAAATGCAAAGAAATCATTTTTAACGGCAACTGTTTGTTTCCTCAATGATTATCAAACAACAAACGTGCTTTTGTTTTGATAACAGAGGAGTTTTTCTTAGTATGAGACAAAGATGTCGATTCAGGAAGGAAGGCCAATTATTTCGACATGCATCCCTAATTATTCTTTCTGCGAGGTCATTTGCCGAATCAAATGAGCTCGGTTTCGATACACGTAGAAAAAATAAGGTTAAGAGCTATATTTCCGTCGTCTACCCGCGTACGATCATAGCCGGAACGTTGAACTCGCCATTGAAGACCGAATCAGCGCCGCGATTGCAACCGATGCATCCACTTGACCGACGTCCGGACGCCCGACGTCGACGATCATCGATAGCTCGAGTAGCCCCGCGTTCGACTGGCATACGCTCGCGTATACGTATGCGTACGTATGCGATAATCCATATGTAATGTACACTATATATTATACGCGTTCGCGCCTGAGTACGCCCAGACGACTCGAGAGACGTCGTAGCTTTATGCCGACGTTTTTTCTCGTGCGGTTTGATCCCGATTTCGCGGGGATATCGATCGTTGCGTAAGAGGACCGTCAAGGAATTCCAATTTGCACCGCGACCACCTCGTAAAGCGTATCGCGATGCCGGTCACGCGTCCGCGGAAATTCTCAACTGTCGCGGGACACGATCAGCCTGGAATTTGATACGCCGCGCAAATTGCAGCTGAATTGTCTCGTCGCATTCGAGAGTCTCGTTGATTGACCCCGAACTCGTGTATTACTTAATTTATAAAGAAAGATCAACAATTGTTGATACGCGTTACTTTCTTTATGCCTGCAGCTTTCAATATCCACCGGCCTTTTTCAAAAAAGAGAACGTGTGAAAGCATTTTCAGATTTAAGCTTAGCGCGTTATTATATCGTTCGATAAGAGTTTGGCTTGATATATTTTTGAATAAACTTCTTCGTCTGAAAATCTGAGAGGAAATAAATAAAAATTGATAGAGAAAAAGAGAGAGAGAGAGAGAGAAATTTGAAGTATGGATATAAATATTAAAGTTATAATTATTTCGTAAGATGCTTGCAGATACAAAATGAAGAGTCTCTCTTGCTGTTTATTTATATCCGCGACTTTTTTATCATTCGCCTTTCTACATTTTCTGTTATTTATATTCGCAATTTTTCATTCAATCAGTCCCTGATTAGACATTTCTGACAATAAACCTCGTATTGCTGCTGTGCGTCAGTTTTTATTATCAATTTATATCATCGCGGGGAACATCATTCATAATTCAGTCGAACCATTTTACATACTTTATGCGCGCGCGCGATTATTGAATTTTATATTTAATTAGAAAATATTCCAGGTATTCCCGGGAGATTTCCCTTGTCTCATTAGTCCGAGCGTCAATAATGAAAATGGCATGGCGCATTTTTACCCTAAAGTGGAAATGGCATTGGCGCATCACAATCACGACTTGCTGCGCGCTTGAGTTCGGATTTATTGATTTCTTCGAGATGTCGGCGCGTCATTCAATTGGACGTTGCTCGATTGAAAAGGCGTCACGGCAAGTTAGTGTGTACATGACAGTTGCATCGATGTAATCTTCGTGATAGAGCCGCGCGATCCGACGAATTTCAAAAGACAAATTCGCGCGCGCCCGTCCGCGGGAGCTCGCGAGTTATTCACGGACGAGCCGTGGAACGCTATGTTGAATTGCGTAACAATATCAAATTGCACGTCGATAGAATCAACAACAAAGAATAAGTGCGTTGGAGGTGACTGCATCAAAATTTAACGAGCGGCTCGATGCATCTGGATATTTTCATATTTTAATTCAAAATGAGGCAGCACGTCCAATGTATACTTTTCGCGAAATCGGAACGCGTTACGATAACGTCAAATAAACACATCGTTTCATTGCAATAGCTTTGAATAAGCGTTTAAATTTTATCACTCGCCGCAGAAATATTCGCGAGATCGGCCGTGTGATTTCGCCCCGATGAGGAGAGGCAGCCTCGCCAACTCCAAGCGATATAAAAATACAAAGGATATCTAAAGACGATCCCAGATATTAGCCGAGCATTTTCTCGATCACGTACCTCGAATTACTAGAACGCTCTTTCGCAGCTAACGATTGATGACGCAACTTTATCACCCGGTGGAAGGGCGCGCGCGCGAGTTAGGCTCGGTTGCCCTTCTACGCCCGGGGCTGGGGGATCGCGCGAGAAATTAAGAGAGCCTTGAAATACACAGTAGTTAGAGTCGCGGTCAGCGGAATTGATAGCACGCGGAAGCGCGCTATGATAAATAGTTTCGCCGGCCCGATAACGGCGAAGGAAGCGAAGTCGCGGAAAGGGGAAGCGAGCGAGACGGCGCTATTAATCAGTGGGTGTTTTGTTGTTCTTCCACGGGGAAGATACTGCAACACCGCGCTTGTACACCCTCTTGCACCCCGTCGTAAAAGCACCCCCCGTTGCCCGCGCCCAGTCGCCGCCGCCACCTTCGACCCGCCGCCGCGCCGGGGAAGAATTAAAGGCGTTTGCCTCGAGAGAATCGGAGGAATCTTTAATTAGTCCTGACGGGCACGTTTCATTCCTTCCTGCTACGTGACAGACCGCGTGAATCACGCGAAAACACAACTCCCGTTGGGTGTGAGCGTGGGCGAGCGCGAGCACCCCGAAACGAGGGTAAATAAAATTTACAAGGTACACACACATACAGAGAAAGAGAGAGAGAGGGAGAGAGAGAGAGAGCGCTTAACTCCTCTCCTCGTTATCGCGCTTTGGTTCTTCAAACATTGATCGAGGGTGGTGCGTTTTAATTTCGCAATATCGAAACGTTAGTTACGTTCAATGAGAAATTTACTTCGTACAACCACGTTCCCCCGCTCGAGCAACAATGCTTGGGAGTATTAATTCGAGAGCGCCGCACTCACGAGGGTTGTAATGGACCCCTAGCAGCCGTGTCCACATGGGAGAAGCAGGATACGAGCGTATGGCGGAAAATTCGCTATTTCCAGGAGAGACCGGAATCACGAGTGACGATCGAGATAACTTTTTGAGCAAATTGAATGCACGAGGATAGATGAATTTACGACGCAGTGACATTTTTACGCGACATACAACGTAGTTGGTCGTACGCGTGTATCTGCCCGAATAGTTTCCGGCTTGTTAAAACGTCGCTTGTTCGCGCAAAATTACTGCGATTTTTTTATTACTTCAAAAACCGACCATCTCCGACGCTCTGTATTTTCCCGATTTTAGTCGGCGGAGATATTTCTTGCTCCTTTCTGTGTGTCCGACACGCAGACAGTCAATCGCGTGTGGCAACAAAGCCCAACTGCTTAAAAGCGACAACCTGTGACAACATCAGCGTATGCATTAGATTATGAAAAATGAATAAATATGAGATTCATCTGTGAGGCAAGAGTAGAAAAAGGAAGAATACGCGAGGTATACTCGCGGGGGTGCGCAGTTTATGATTCTGCCAGGAGATAGAGCCCGCTTTTTACTTTTAACATGTGCACCGCGTCCGGCTTACGTGGTGTTGTTCGCGAATGACATGATATCAGAGAGGCCATAAATTACATTGTATACATATTTTAGTGGCGTGCAAAAGAATGAATATAAACGAGCGCGGAAGCGTGAGCAAGCGAACGAACGTAATTATAAAAGGATTATTACAACCTTGACGGTAAAAGTACGAGCGGCTCTCAACAGGAATCACCCAACTCCCTCTCTTTCAACGGCAAAAGCTTTGAGCAATTTAGAATCGATTTCTCTTTAGTGAAAAAAACTTCATTAAGCATTATCCTTTTCAAGCGTTCCTTTGAATTAAAATTTCGCCAATGCAAATAATACCGCGCAAAATTTCCGCGGAATACTCGAATAATAAAAGTTTATTTTTCATATAGATCCAAATGAATTCCCTTTCCTTAGAATTTCTCAATTCACTCTAATTAGATCCAATGTTCATTAGTCGAATTACTTAACAATGGAAGTTGAGAGGATCTGCTGCGGTTGTTGGTCTCTTGAAATCTCTTCTCCGAGAAAGGAGAAAGATCGTGCTAAAGACGAAAAAATCGTCTCCAGATACGCGAAGGAGTTCAAAGTTATGGCAGCGAAGTTTGCAGGCCGCAACCTTTGTATGTGTATATACATGCGCGCAAATCGCGTTTTGCTTCTCCCCGAAATAAATACCACGATGTCGCGTAAAATGGTGCTCTTGATTTCGCTCGCAAACGAGAACTCGGAAACTCAGCCTGTACGTCAAATTTTCTGCGATACATACATGCGCACACGCGCGACCAACACACCCAAGGAGATACTTTATACAGCACGTGAATGGGAGCTAGATGTAATCTGGACACAAGTTAGAAGATCGTAACGATCACCCGCGGATCAAAGAGACACGCTTTCACGGCGTGTAGCTCGCAAGTTACACGGGGTATAGGCCGAGAGCTCATCGTAGACTCTGTAAAGGTTCACGAGGTGAATACATGACACGTGGAGCTCAACGAACGTCGCGAGCGGTAGCGGCGGCGTTCTCCATTACGGCCGTGCGCCGTTTTGTATCCGCACGGCAGACGCGCGCTTTTGCCATGGGCTGCGCGCGCGGCGCGCAAATGCGGGAGAAGGATGAGTTTTCTGGCGCGTTTAAACCTCAAAGGACCTCCGTCCGTGGATTCCGGCCAAAATGTTTTAATTACTCACGGTACAAAAGCGTAGGAAACGTAAAAAGCGCCGGGCACCGGCGGTTGAAAAATGAAAAGCGACGCGGCTACGAGCGTCGCGGCGCCGCAGCCGCAAACCACCGCCGTCGACGCCGTCTCTGCCGCCGCCGCCGCCGTCGTCGTCGTCGTCGTCGTCGTCTCCTCCATCGCCTCCTCTACCATCAGCCGTGCGCGTAAAACATAGAATTAAATTAGAAGAAAAAGAACACGTCACGCGAGACAATGACATTACAGAGTTCAATCTTATATCTTGTTTAGACGCGCAGGGTGCTTTGTCCTTTGTGTGCACGCGCTTCAATCCGCGAGCGTGCGGACAGATGCGGCGAAAGATCGGCGGATTCGCCGGCGGGACGAGAAGTTAAACGCAAAAGCGGCCGGCGGAACAGAGTTTGCGCGATTTCGCAAAATGCATTATGTATCTGGTCGCGATTTCGGGAGCCTTAATTAACGTTTCCCTTTAACACATGTTACGTTATGGCTGTTTACCCTGTGACTACATCTGACTGACCGCCATAATTAGTTGCGATAAATTGACGTTCGCAAAAGCATAGCGCAGCGTTGCACTGCGTTGCGTTGCATTGAGTTGCGTTGGGGAAAGGGGATAGCGCGTTTTCACTTCGGGGTATTCAGACCGCGATAGAGGGAAGGGGAGGCAGGGCAGGGCAGGAGAGAAGATAGATGGAGTTTCCGTTTGTGGGGGGATGCATTAAATAAACTAAGCGGACTACGTGCGCGGTCTTGAGTGAATACCTTCCGGCGAATGGAGCGCTAATTAGCGGTAACGAGCAATATAAGTTGTCGAATTATGCATCGGCGGTGTTAACACAATTCGAGCTTGTCCGCCCTCGAAATAGTAATAATACCGCGCGTAATGCGGCATGCGCAAACTTCAGTAGCCGTAACTGAAATTGGTTGTATTAGTGAGATAAACTGCGTAACGGTGGATGATGTTTGGGAAAACGTATGGATTACACTCGATGTCGATCACGTGGCGGTTTAGTCATGTTTGTTGCGGATCCGACATTATTAGCAATGCATGTAACTGCGACGAGGTGCTAACGGCGCGTTGCTAATAACACGACACGCGATTACCGATGAGAGAGGGTCGAACTCAAGTCGAACACGGAATAACGCCGCGAAAATTGAAGGGATAGCGCAAGCTGGTTCGGTCAGAATGAAATAGTTTTAGTACACAGATCAATTCACAAACTGACTTCCTGCCGTAGTACATGGAAATACACGCTGCACCGCGGAAAAAACATCAAGGATAGAAAACTAAATTAAAATAGACGGTTGGAGAGAAATTCCCTTCTCGACGAATGCACGTCGAACGTCCTCAAACATCACCTAATTTCCTCCGCTTCACGCCTTCCTCTCTCGAAAAAAAGAAGAGAAAGAAAAGGAGTACAACCACGGCGCGTAAAAAAGCGAAGAATTTCACCGCGAGAAAGCCCGACAACGGAATAGCTAATTTTCCGCGAAACAACGTGTTTCGGGGTGGTTTCCGAGCGCGTAACACCCGCGTGCACGTACACCTGCACGTACAACACCTCCTCAGGACTTCGTTCTTGGCCGGTGTGCACTGCTGCGACTTGACTTATTCCATTACGGCGCCGTTCTCGCGCGTGCGAACCTCTCCGGGATCGTCTAATTCCGTCCCTTATTTGCCGGGCCATAAACACGCGAAAGAAATCCTTCCGGCTCGTAAACGAGAAACTCAGCTGAGGCCCGCCAAATTGACCGAACACGACGCGCGCGTGACCCCGTATAAACCGACCTGTACCATTCGTCGACACGCGTGCACTGGTCGCGCACTCTATCGGCTTTACGATCCAAATTGGCTCTTCGAATTTCGACACTTGTGCGCGAAGTGCTGTTTCCCGATGAAATTGCTCGATATCGACACGACCGTCCAGTTTCTTCCGCGTCGGTTGGCCAATCATGAGTTTAATATAAAGGATATCCGTTTACTGCACAAATGATCGATTGGTCTTCTTACGCATGTGCATTGTGCGATTATGCGATTCACTTGGATAGATTTTAACACATCGCAAATGACAAATCACATCGAAATTAATTTTCGTGTATATCACTAGATGAAATTCAACGCTTTGCGGTCGCGCGAAAATGCAAAAGAGAGAGAAAGAATACGGCTCGCGCAAGCGAGTCATGAGCTCTTCGTGCCAGATGGCTGATGCTCGACTTTGCGGTCCCGAGCAAGTTTTCACTTAGGATCGATACGATTCGCCGACTAACGTCAAATTTTCTTTCCGTTTTGGCTCGATAACCACGCAGCGCGCCGTCGTGACTCGGGAAACCATCGACTGGATTCTATTTGCCAGAGATCTTAAAATCTCCGCCAAATTTCGCGCAATGTTTCCCCAGAATGCTCTGAATCAGCCCGCGTCGCGCGGTAATGGATTATCTTTGAAAAATGTGTGCGTTGATAAATGATTTTAGAACTTGGTACAAAAATGACGTCCAGTGCGACGTATTTTCAAAATTATATCAATATTTTAGAGGTAAAGAGATAGAAATAGATAGAATAAATCTCAATCTAATTAATCAAATTTTAAAGTTAGTATGAAGAATTAGAGAGAGAGAAAGAAAGAATAAATGATTTTATAAAATTCTATTTATAGTGAACGGATAATACGTATCAATAACTCAGCATGTAGAATGAACGAGGTAGGATTCCACTAAATAAAGAAGAATCTCTGAACGTTGCGGTAGAAAATCGACCTGTGCACATACTGCACGCCGTCGCTCTCTCTCTCTCTCTCTCTCTCTCTCTCTCTCTCTCTCTCTCTCTCTCTCTCTC
>NW_022639497.1:32721-101900 GCF_010583005.1 Odontomachus brunneus
CTCTCTCTCTCTCTCTCTCTCTCTCTCTCTCTCTCTCTCTCTCTCTCTCTCTCTCTCTCCTCCCCCCTTTTTGATTCGCATGATTTCTCTGCAATTAAACGTTCACATATTCGAAGCGTTATCGATGATGTTGCCAGGATTGTTTACCTAGAGTTCAATTAACTGCTCGGTGCCAGAATTATTTGTAAGATATCTACACTTGCGCCACCTTTATCGCCGGACGATTCTTACTCAGCGTCTATCATCCCTCTGTCTCAAGACTGGATATACGAGATACGGCGGGGGATAAAATGGAAACGTGCCTTCTCGTGCGATCGCTGTTTTCTCAAACAAGACGTACGTACCACGTACGTCCGAAGTGTTTCAGTCCGAGGAATAGAAACGTCAGAGAAAATTTCTGAAATATAGCGCCGTAAAATCTGTTGCCTCTCTGACACGGCTGTGTCCTCTCTCTTTCTCCCTCCCTCTCTATTTCTTTCTCTTATCTTTTTCATTTTCTCTTATCTTTTTTATTTTCCACGCGCATAATAAATTAAGTCAAAAAGATATGCGGATACGCGCGCGCTACATTCCTTTCGTTGTCACGTCGAGAACGGTCGTTTCGTTGCTTCGATTTATAATATGTTGCCCGTGCCTTATTTTCCCAGACTTTGCTCTCGCGATTCTGCTTTATATATTTACTTATCTTTCAGCGAATTATATTTTACGTACGCGCAAAAAACGAGAGATCATATTTCTACGTGGAACACATATTTGAAAACTTAAGAGAATCTCCATGCGAATGTAATTAGACTCTCCGATAAGCAAATGCGAAGAGACATTTCGTTTCGTTTTCCAGATGTATTTAACGCAGAGTATCCAGTCGTACTTCTTTTCTTCACTTTCTCCTAATTACTTTTTTTTATTTGTTCATTTTTTACTTTTATTTTTCCAGTCGACAGTACGCGACAAGATACACATGCTTGATCCCACTTTCGCAGATTGATTTGTAAAAATTCGAAAATTATTTAAAAAGTCTTCGAAAAGTTATTGAAAGAACAAAAAGAAACGTCTTCTCAAAAACTAAAAAATTTTCGAGTTTTCAAATATGAATCTCCAAAAATGGGGTCGAATGTGCATATCTCGATCAGTACTATCGCCTGGACCACAATTTGTGTGAATGTTCCTCTGTTCCTTTAGTAACTTTCCTATAGAATCTTTAAAATAATTTTCCAACCCTAACTAAAAAGTCGTACTTCTTTTCTTTGCCTTGTATCTCTTGTTCCTTTTTTTTGTTTTTATACGATCCCTCGAGGAGAGTTCGAAAGTTCTTTGAAAGAGGAGAAGCTCGACGCGGGAAACGAAGTAAAAATCGCGCGAGGTGTGTATGTGTGTGTTTGTAAATATTATTTACTTCTTTTAATTAACATGAAAAGGGCAACGAGGAGGGTGCTCGCCGAGCATCCCCTGAGGTCTTTGCCCGTATTTGTACGGAGTGAATCTTTTCCCCCGGCTACACGGAATGCCACACACACAATACCGCGTTACGCCTGACGTATACCCCGTAGCTAGGTTTGTAATTAAGTCGATCGCCGGATTTATTATGCAGGCACAAATCGACGGCGGAAAGTTATAATTGAATATGAATAATTGAAACCCACAACCAGCCTCCGCCGACGCGGGTCTCGGGCTATTGCGGGGTACTTTTCGCAACAACGCGAAAAACCTCATTGGCTATTTATCGTATCGTTTCGCACGCGCGCGACTCTGCGAAACGGTCTTGGAACAACAACATTTCTGTTCCGCAAGCGCTCCCAACGTGCGAGTATGATCGAGGTGACATGTTTAGGGTAGCTCGATAATAATTATTTGAATAATACTTTGCACATATCGACATATTGTTTGCTAAATTCACGCATATGCGTCCGCGACGCGTTATTCATGGAATAATTAATACGGCTTTGCCGTAATCCGCGATTATTACTGCGCGTTTCTAGCCCCGTGTTAGATGCGAAAGAGCCTGCGGAATAAAGCGATACAGGCGTTAGGAAACGAACATCGGCGCGGCAATATGTTGCTTAATAATTACGGGAGGCGATTGTGATGTAATATCACAGGTAACTCCGCGTTATATCGAGACACGTATTTGAGAGTAAAAAGCGACGAGATTAAAACGACCATATGCTTCTCACGTACCAATTTGCATGGCTACCACATCGTCGCGGCTACGAAACGTCACGAGTACGAATGTGCCCTAAACATTCTCATTACACGAGGAAATTTAAAGAAAGCGTTCTCGGCCTGACAAGCAAGAGATCGTTGGGGAAATTGGATGGATTCCGTCGACGTACGGGGAAGGTCAGAACCGACAGGGCTCTCGAAAAATCCGCTCGTGGCTATCCGCCGCTCGATTGCGCTCATCAAAGTAAGAAGGTGCACTCTTCTTTCTCTCTTTAGAAAATGCCGAAGACCTCAAGTGGAGACGGACAGAAGCAAAAGGGGAAAAGAGAGAAAGACTGGCGAGAGCAAATCGAAAACGATCTGGTCACTGATCGACCGATGTATTTCAGATACGAGGGGAAATAATGAAACGACGCTAGCGACTCGATCATATATTTTTACACGGTGGGGGCGAATGTCATGATGACGATAGTTCCTCGTGGCGGCGGCGAAGGAACGGATCGGCCGCCGATCGGCAGACGCGTTTCAATTTCATACGCGAACGCGCCCGTCATTTCCTCGTATGTAGAATGTGTCAGGGAGTAATGAAAAATTTACTAGCCGCGCCGGGGAAATCGAAATACGGCGGCCTGGATAATATGAATTACACCGAAGTGTGTGCGTCGCCATATGTCATACTATATTTGGAATACGTAACAGCGCCTTAACGTAATTCAGAATAAACTGGACTGCATATTGCATTAGACGTCTTATACGGAATGAATGGAATGAAGATTAAGACTTTGTATATTTGAATTAGAATGTCTGTTTTCAATAAATTCCTAAATCCTTTAATCGACTTGGATCAAATAGTTACTCCTTAGGATCTTGCGGAAAATATAGACTACTATGTGTGAAACCTAGACACCTCACCCTTCTCTGATTTCACCCCCTTTTTAGCAATCTGGATAACGTCGGATAGCTTAAGCTAATATAATATACAAACGAAGTGTCGTTGAGCTCTGAGCTCTATGTATTTAGTATTAGGAGGGAGAGGGGAGGTTTCTTTCTTTTGACATAATTCCGACTAGAAATTTCTCTCATGATCATGCTCAAGTTGATTTCAATTAGTTATCTAATTTATATGAAATCATGTTATCGAGTCCTTTCTTTCCTTGATAATGATGTGATAAGTCACATAATCCAGCGTGACGATCAGAATTCTATTAATAACAAAGTTTATTAATAACTAGAATCCGACATCATTTTTTATATAAACTAAATAACTGATTGGGATCAACCTGATCAGGATCATGGGATAATTTTCTACTCGAGATGGGAATTAGCTTTCGATTCAGTTTTGTGAGATTGATTTTTACCAAACTTTGATTAAATTAATCAGTGATCAATCGACAAAACTGCCAATCGCAATTCTTAGCTATATAATTTTTCATCTATCTATCTGAAACTTAATAATTCTATGCATGTTAACAAAACAAAATAAAGTGATATTTGATAACAATTTAATAACTGATGGATAACAGTTTTGAATAAAAAGTTATCAAGAAAGAATCTTCTTATGTTTTAATAACAAACTGTATTTTATTTTTCATGTTAACAGCTTTCTGCCGACCAAGTTGACTGTCGATCAGCCTAATCGGAATTTGATGAGAATCATACTCTAAATATTCTTCTATTTCTGATCGTAACATCTTTCGAAGCTGAAGATTTGGTAGAAACGTTCACGGTTATATATTTGTGGAACATACATGTGTCATAGTTTGTACAGCCAACGCGTGCGTTATAGCGCGAATGCAAACCCGGTTACAGATCTCTGTCGAGTGGTTCGCAGAGGATGCGAAGGACTCGCGAAGCGGGCAGAAAAACATGAGCAGATGAGCAGCGGCAGAGAGAGAGAGAGGCGAAGGGGACAGACCTTAAACCGGCGAGAATGGGAAGTTGGACGTGATCCAATGCGAAGGTAATCGGCAGTCTCGGATTTCGCGCAAACAGTAAAAACTCCTCGAGTTGGAACCTGACCAATAGATTCGATATTGCGCCGTAACTTCCTCCTTCGCCAAATAACAAGTAGCCTGTAAAATTGAACGCTTCAATTTTACAGGCCGCGTGCCGTATCGCGGAAAAATCGGCACAAAGCAAGCCGCCACAGCCTCAGATGTGTTTAGAAATTTACTAACTTCCGCACGCATGAAAGAAATAACGCACGTGTACTTAGGGAACGAAGCTGTAATCCCGTTTATGTTTGTTCATACTGCCGTTTCGCAACGACTGAAGAATGTTTCACATACTTTCGCGCGCACTACTGTATGTTGAAATAAATGCCCACTACTCTTTTTTTTTAAGAAATATTATAATATCATACGAGACGTCTAGAACCGCGGTCGTTAATAGCTCGCTAGTTATACCATTTGAAAGGTAAACGCAAAAGTAACAAAAGTTTCTAAAGTAAAGACTGTCGCAAGTTGAGACGAAATATCAAAGAGATTATGATAAATGATAAAAATTTCTCTTTGTAAAAAAACCGATTTCAAGACTCGCCACGATAAAGAGCATTTTACAAGTTTTGTTGTTAAACAATAATTGAATCTTTGGTGCTTGATTTTACACTTCTACAAATAATGACTGTACAAATAATTAGCATATTCTCATTTATTTTGGGAATTCTTCCCACATATTGCATTTGTTTTCATATAAAACAGTAAAACTTGGTTGTTTTCTTGTTTGCGGATATAACAAAGAAACATGTCGTCATACGCATGTGACGTTGTGTACATGTTAAGTAAAATTGCAAGTTTTGAGCAAAGATAAACTTGACGTGAGAGATCGGTGCGTCACGCATGTGTGATGCTGGTATAGCGAACGTTTTAAAGGATGACGGAAGAACGATCGCTTTTTTACTCGCGAAAGCTCGCGCGCCCGTGCTTAGAAAATATGAGACTTCTCTTACGGACAGCTGCCGATTTTCCAACTAGAAGCGACGACGTTTAACGAAAAGGAACGACCTCCTCGACGAGGAGGCGCATGGGCGTGTGCGCTTGCTCGCGCGCGAGGAGGTACCTCGGGATTAATTTTCAATATTCTCATCCGAGCGTGAAGTACGACGTGAAAACAAATCTCCGAGACGCCGTCGTGGAACTTATGAGGGGAAGAGTGGATTGATCTGATTCCGCGGCTCGCGGGGGTGAAGGAGGATGGAGAGATGGTTTTACTTAAGAAGCTTCCGGCCCACCTTACTTCACTTAGCCGCGCGCTGGATGCGGTTGGAGTTTCAAGTAAACATCCGGCCGGGCCACTTCCTCCGGGAGCGAAACTACGGCATATCTGATTTTCTAACTGATCGTGCTCCAATAACTTTCATCCCCCTTGCGAATTGCGTTTCTCTCCCTTATTTCTGACGCGAATCATAATCTGGCCAAATGACGACGACAAGTCGTGTGAGACGGATGTCACACAAGTTCGATTGCTCATTTTGGATCGATTTCTCGAGACAACAATCTGTGATTGCTCAACCTCTTCAGTAGTGATTTAAAATAACTGCGCGATTCTCTCCAGAGCGGTTTTTTTTATTAAGTATTTAGATTTTTTCTCTTTTTATTGTTATTTTCTTTGAAAAATTTTGAAAAATAGAACACAAAGTATATCTAATTTATATGTTCTACTAGCTCAAACTACATTAATCTAACATTATCTAAACTTTTTATATCTAGAATATTTAATTTTAAATTAATACAAAGTATGAAGAATGAAAACAGAAGAGAGGGAAGGGGTGAGGTTTCCGAGTTTTATAGTAACTTAAATTTTTCACAGAGATTAATTATATAAAATTTGGTCCGAATCAATTAAAAATTTTTATAGGGAACATATAGACAAGCATTTTATTATATATATATATATATATTATTTTATTATAAATATATATATATATATATATATATATATATATATTTATATATATATATATCAAGTCAAGAAATACGATAGTAGTAATAATACGTCATATAATAAGTCAAGAAATACGATTCAGTTTAAGTAAATTAAAAGGAATTTAATATTTTACCGCGAACTTTGCCGGCCATATCACTTAAAGGAGATAACGAATAACTTACTTATTCGTTAGCGACGAAAATCCATTACTTGGAATTGTCTCACGACAATCGTACTTTATTATCATCAAGCGGGCGTTTTATTAATATTTTAGAGTGATTACGCTGAGAATCGACTCGGAATTCGATGTCACGCTCTTACGAGATCCGCGAGATGCGTGACGCGTGTATTTCATCCGATGCTCGCCGCCTCTCTCATTCTCTCGCGAGCCCCTGCGGCTTCTGTGCCTCTTTCCCTCTCATGACCATTTTAATGTGCGCATTCATCACACGGACCAACAACATAGCAGTACGGAGGCAGCGCGCGCGAGCGAGCCGTAGCAATGGAATAAATTCGGCGAACTCTGATGCGGCATAAACGGCGGTCGTAGCGGCCCCGATGACCGGACGCCCACCATTTAAACGGGAGCATTATTCACCCGCAGCAGCCCCTCCGTTCCCGCCCAGGGTTAACCCCGTTCGCCATTTTTGCCGCCTCCAACAAATTTACGCGAATTTACATCGGTAGGTGTCCCGGCTCCCTCGAACGCGCTCTCGGACGGCGACGTCTATTACGCTTCCCGAAACGAATGCGCGCCGGTCCGCGATAGGCAGAGGAAAAAAGAGAGAGAAAGAGAGTGCCGTCGAAGGACTCGCGGCAGCTGCATGAAAAAAAAGAAAAGAAGAAAAAACACGCTTGGTCGGACGCGAAATATGGGTCTTCGGGAACGAAGCTTTTGAAAAGCGCGCACCTCCGTTAGCTACTACGTCGCGGTGCGCGCGGACACGGTTCCAAGGAGCGCGGAGTTTCCCGCGAACTAATAAAAAGTGAATTTACGATGGATATATTCTATATGGATTGGGTTAAATAAAAAAATGATAGCGGAAGGAATAGAGAAAGAGAAACAGAGACATAAAGGGAAAAAGAAAGAGGCGGAAAGAAAGAAACGATACCACCGCGTCGGCCGCTTCGCGAAATTATGAGCGGCTTTAAAATATGTTTCCGCACGGCGGGAAATACGGCCGACTTAATGCACACAGTAGCTGCCTGCTACTCCGCGGAGAGTATCGGTCAGCAAAAGGTAACTGCTGCGGCGTCGTGACGCATGCTCGCCGTTCGCTCGTGAGTTCCGTGCGCGACTGCTGCGATTTTTACGAGCTTCCCAAGAGCGCAATAATTTTTTAGTCATCCGCATTAGAGCCGGCGCTCTTGTACGAGGCCGGTGTAATTTCCGGTCAGGTCGTCTTTCCCAATTATTGATATTCGGATGGGCGCGCGACGCCGTGGAACGCGCGCGTGATGCATGGATCCCGCGTTTGCGCACGAAACGTCAAGCTCCTAAATCTTAAATCCCTGTGCCGACATCGCGTCGGAACTTGGACTTCGCAAAGGTACGCGGTAATATTGTCCAAGGATGCGCAACGTATGGCCGAAATTGCTCCGTATATTTTGCAGAAATCTATGACGATTGGATGGGCTGGATTAAGACATTTTCGTCGTTTGCATTGGATTGTATAACAAATCATTTCAGATTTCTCAGGTAAACTCGAATAAGATTGCATTTTTATGTCGTGATGGTTTCATAAAACAATGTGTGCGAAGAATGTAGATGATGTGTGGAAGATTGTAGATCCGTACACATTGTGCGGATCACAAAATTATGACAACATGAAAACGTTTCATTTTTTTCTGAAGAATCGGAATTTGTAATTACTACAATCCAGTAGAATCAGTATTTCATTATTCACAAAAAAAGCAATAATAATAATAAATAACAATTTGGTATTCGGTTAGGCTTCGTGACAATTAAACTCAGCTGAGAAGAAACAAAGATAATGAATAATTCAGTTGTCTCGCACGCAACATCCCATACATCTCGTGCACGTTTCTCTTTGTGCGAGGAAGTTCCGTTAACGAACATTGGTGGAACGAGATTCACGCCCCGGTGCAATGTGCGATTGGTCCCGACGTCTATCGCGGATCACCGTACAGTGAATTCGATGTAATGAAATGTCGCTGAAATTCGATTTCGAGCACCTGATGTAGCTGTAACGTTGCATTCTGTGCGACCAGACGCTCACTGCGTTTCTAATGAACCGCGTTTCATACGGTAATCGCGCGCAGCGATTCGATCGAACGACCTACGCGAGCGATACGATAAACAGCGTCGTTTGGCGTTTCGTTTCACGCCGGACAGTTTTTCGTTACATCGCCGCGACGTCACGCGCACGAGCGCGCGCGCGCGCACACACGCACACACACACACACACACCATATGCACATGTGCATACGCGAGCGCAAGCATACGCACACGGGTATAACGCGTTAACAGGCCGATGCGCTTCCGCCGCGCGTTCGTCGGCAACGCGTTAACCATTAGCGCGGCCGCTCCGAAACGCTAATCGAATCCTGGACAGGTAGCGTGCCCGGCAACGCGGCCTGACGAAGCTGGCGTACGTAATACGTTGATCAGTTTAATCGACGCTTCATTCGGCCGGAACCGCGCCATTCGGATTTTGATACCAGTCGACTATACGGAATGTCTCTCGCGGCACTTTCGCCTGCACGATTTCACGATTTCGCGGCACATCGTCGCGTGATTCTCTGTCTGTTTCTCTCTCTTTCTCTTTCTCTTTCCTTTCTTTTTTTCCTTTCGGCTCTTCAACTCCAAATGATGTCGATACCGTTCATTTCTCATATTAGTGTGAATTGATATATCTGTCTATTGGTTGTCTTTAAATTTAAATTAATGATATATTTATTTTTTAGAGGACTAAATACGCGCATATACGCGAGTGCATAATAAAACACAATATTTTAACAAACATTAATGTTCAAGTTGTCGAATGGTCAAAGGTTTTCTGTGACGTGATGCGAAACAAAAAATCGATTTAAATCTGACTTGCGATAAATCTAATTAGAAATACATAAGACTATGTTAGTTTCTCTCCTCCTGATTGCGATTTAAAGAACGTGTCTCCTCTGAAAACGTTATCGTTTCATTTTTGCGTTTTGGGCGATGCGAATTTCATTTGTTATTTGGTCAATCCCGGCGCGCACATATTGATCTTTGTTGTGACTCTGTACAATCGGTCGGCTATACATGTATACATTGGCATACAGTAATCTCGTCGCGTGTGCGATTTCATCGGACGAACCGGTGGACGGGGCCAGAGGCGGCAAAGCATATAACACTATTATGGGAAATCGAAACGTGTTTATGGAATGTGGTTATCCGTAAATGCTAAATAATGCGCAGCGTCCACGTAACCCTGCGGAAGACGCTTTTCAGAAATTAATAATAGCCTTCGCCTGCGTAAACCGCGACCCATGATTGCGACCGAAATATTCGCCTCATTGGACGCGTGCGTGTGTCCAATTATTTGTCTCCCTCCAAGTAAAATATGCAATGTGAATATGAATATAATTAACATGTTTGCTGCAGGTAATTCTTATTAATTATGTGTATAAAAGCTCAACTGATAATCGAATTATTAAAAATATGGCAGAGACGTAATTCGAGATGATTGTATTTTTCGTCTCGTTTCACGGATTCTCTATTGACCGTTAAATTGGTTTTTTCTTGAATGTGATTAATTATACTTTGTATGCGTAGCTTAATGAGACACGATAGTATCAAGGTGACGATCACCATCACGACCTTCCACGTGTTAACAACGTCCTAATTTCTCCGGGGGAAAGTCCTTTTCGATCTCGTAATGTAACCTCTGATAAAATCATAAATCAATTATCTGCTAGACGTCCAACAAAATGTGGGCATCGTTGCCAAACAATTCTGAATCGATTGTATCGTCGTCAAAAACACTCACGGGCCGGTTATCATTAAAGTCGTGTGAATAATAATTGACGTGTCAAAGGGACAAGCTCACGTTTCGAGTAACTCGCCCAACTTCCTACAACAACGTTGCAAAGTAAGCCGCGCTTAGGGATTTTCTACTCGCGTTCATTTAAACGATAACTTTCGATCTCCTGCCTTCCTCCGCAGCTGTTCCACGAATCGATTTCAAGAAATCGCCAACGAGCAAACGCAATCCGTGCTGGAAACGCTCGCGGGGTACCAGTCGCTAGCTCAAATAACACATCCCGTTACAGCATCGTGCTTAGCCCCATCTAATGGAGGGATAAAACCGCGCGTTTTCCCCCTCGAATTAAGCCGGCCAGGCAGAAGAGAGCACCATACCTTTCACCCTCGCTCGTTCTCATCCTCTCTCTCTCTCTCTCTCTCTCTCTCTCTCTCTCTCTCTCGTCCTTCTCCCTTTTTCTCATCGTTAGCTACTCCACCGATATCCTGATACAGAGACGCGCGGCGTTAACGTTACAATGAGATTCCGTTACGGCGGCGGAAGCTCGAGCGAGAGAGTTCCGCGACACGCAACCGCCGCGGAAACAAAGCGGGGCGCGCGATCTTGCTTATTTTGTAGCTAAATGCCGGCCGCACGGAGGAGACGTCTCAATGCCGGACGGCATTATGGTCGCCTCTCTGCCTCTGCGTGCGCGGCGCTATCGCCGGGCCAGAAACCAGCAATAATTCATTGTCCATTGCGCCCTACGCGCGCGCGCGGGCGCGCGGCGGCGAGTCGGGTACTGATGATTTCCTTCCGGCGTTGTGGGCCTTGCTTCTGCCCGGCACCGCGCTGTCGACTCCCGTCGACGTAGGAGCGGACGGCTCTGATGGATATTGTAGGGTGCCTGCCATTGCGATGATGCATCGTCGCGGATGATTTAGCGGAGGTTACGCGTCGGCTCGCTATTTGGCACCCTCCCGCACGCTCTAATCATCGCCGCGAATCCTCACCCATCCCCTAGGCTGGCGGGCTTCAAGGAATCCGTAATTTTGCGCGTTTCGCCCCCAAAAGCGAGTGGCCAGCGCGGTATCGGGACAGGACGAAGGGTCCCGGGGGCACGCGAGAGGATAATTGGGACGAAAAATAGTGGAATCATGCTGATCGATTACATCGGTTCTCAATACGGAAACGTGCAACGCTATGATGGAACGTAGTTTCGCCCCTATAGGAATAAGAAGGACTCTTAACGTTGCCCTTTAATCATATGGAGAAGTTACGAGAGGATTTTCTAAACGAGTATTCTTGCTTTTTAGCGAACACTTTTTTTCCTCTCATTCATCGAGAATCCATTTTTTCGCGTTTTCGCGGGCGAAAAATTTTATCGACGTGCATAATATCATGTGCAAATGAGACATTCTAATGTTAGCCGCGTCCCTCCCTAAAATAGCTTGCCGATAATTAACGGGCGATATACGGTGTGTGAGTTCCGAGAGGGTTCAAGGGATTACGTGTAGGCCAAGCTCTAACGTTAAAGAGTGACGTCTCTAGACGTCGATAGTACTACTAGTACGTCTAGGTAGACGTCGACAGTACTACTAGTACGTCTAGGTAGATGAGCAATAGAATCAAATGTTCGCTGATTGGCAGCGTCTTTTCTATACTCCCGTATCGATACTCAGCAAGAAGAAAAAAAAATACGACATGAACACAATACCCACGTAGAGAAAGCAAAAGAGAGAGAATTTGTAAAAAATCGATAAACCGTGTACCACGCGGCCTTTTGAAAGGGTTAAGAGAATTATGTATAAATCGGATACTCCCCAGCGCGTCAAGTCAACGTCTAGGCGTTTGTCTAGGTAGCCACGGACGTCAATGGCGAGCGCAGTCGCGATAAATTCTCGCTGATTGACTGGCTTCCTCGCCGACGGATAATCCATCAAAACTCGCCGGACGATTCGCGTCGAGCCATTCGGTCGGCCGTTCTCGATCGCGAGAACTTCTCTCTGCGCTTTTCGTCACTGTCGTCGTCGTCGTCGTCGTCGTCGTCGTCGTCGTCGTCGTCGTCGTCGTCGTCGTCGTCGTCATCGGCGTCGGCGTCTTCGTCTTCTCTGATGGCAATGCCATCGCCCTCTTCAGGGACTCCTGAAGTGTCTGGTGATGGAACGCCGGTTTAAAACCTCGAATCACTCGAACGAGCAAGCTAAAAGGATTTCGATAGAGGCATCGGACGACAAAAAGGTAAAAGAAGAGAGGTAGAGAAGGAAGATAGAATGCGGGGCGAAGGGAAAGAGTACGACCGAGGAAGCGCGAAACGACGGCGCGATTTCTCTCGCACTCATCCGCGACTCTGGAAATGCAGATGATTACGAGGAACTCGCGTGAAATCCTTTCCGAAGGTTCCGGCGGTTCTGATGAAAATACGGGCGTGGAGCCGCCTGGTCGGGTATAAATTGAACGACACGAATTGGAACGAGTTCCTCGCGGGATTGTTACGTAAGTGAAAAATAAAAGGGACTTTGGGGTGGCGAATTTATAGCCGCTGTTCGCGGAAATAATAGAACAAGAAGGATAATAGAAGATGAAAGGAAAACGATCAGCGAGAGCAAACCTTCCCTATTTCGATGTAAATGCATGCTATTCCGTTGGGTTTATCAATTTTTGTCCGACACGATCCTCGGCTCGCCTCGGTGAAACTCGCGATGATATATACGTTTGTGTGTTGTCGTTGAATCTCTCGACGTGATTAACAAATATGATTTAATGTCCCAAGTATAGAAAAACAAGATCAAGCAAATCCAAGATCAAGCTCGGAACAAGAACACTCGAGTAGTAACGAATGGCGATCGATCGAAAAACGGAGCGCAATAAATCAACGCAATCTCGACGTCGAAGGACGCAAATATATTTAAAATTATACGCGGACATAGACTGGAGCACCCCGTGCTCTCTCCTTTCTACATTGCCTCGATCAAGCAGAGCATTCGAGCATAATTACACGCAAACAGACGCCAGACTCAAATTGTCGATGTAAGACATCAGGACGAACACGAGTGAGGTGGCCGAAAGAAAAGAACGAGCACCTACGAGAAATTGGACGGGGTGAAATTTGTTTGCAGTTGCCGCGCGAGAGCGGGCACAGATGTTACGTCGTTAACCTTCCCGCCTACCCGGCCAACTTTCGACGCCGCTGGCGCGCTCGACAGGGATGCGCAATAATCTCTGCCAGCGTAGAGCATAACGGTGGCGCCTGTTGAGCATTCATCATACCTGTCGATTTCTACGGCGCGTCTATCTGGACACCTTCGCTTCCCGCTCTAAATTATCGCGTCTGCTACCGCGTCCCGTGTATGTGGGTGTACCTACTACGCGCACCCCGGAGGGTCGCAGTAACGGCGGGGGTGGCGGTGGAGGCAGTGGCGGCGGCGATGCAGCCGGCTTGCATCCGCGAGTGCAACCACCCGGTGAAAATATAGTGTGCCTCTCTCGCGCGCCTCTCTCCGTCGTGCCGGGGTGTATCGGCCCGGAGAGAAACACGAGCGACGCGTCACGCTGCTTTTGTTTCTATTTGCCCAGAGTATTTCATCGGCGCTCGTCACGCGTCCGCTTCCCTTCAGCGAGCCCTACGAGGACGCGCGCGCGCGCGCTTTCGGGTTCAGATTCGCCCTTAGACTACGTGTACCACCAGACTGCGTCGTGCAGCGTCTGCCTGCACGCCGCTTCCGAGATTGTAAAGCAGGCCGCACGTGTATCGGATATTGTGAACGCGAGAAGGGAATGGTGTAAGTGCGGAGAAAGGGGGAAAACTTTCATTGAGATCGAGATGTCGATAAGTTAAGAAGTGATACGCTGTCTGCACAGGTAACCATTTTCGGATTTTCTTAGTTCAGCAAACTAGGAATTACTTTTCTCGAACAACTTTTTTACTTTTGTCTGCAAAATCTTGAGAAAACTAACAAATATCGAAAAAGTTTGACCGTTTGGAACATACGGGAACGACAATATTCAAAACAATATTCTATTTTTCTTGAAACTTGCCGATTTTGCACACATTAGGTATACTAGCTTAAACTACCCGACATTGTCCGTATTATGGTAAAGTATCAAGAAATCAGGTTTCGTGTGGTAGTTTATATTTTTCGCAGGATCCTAGAGACTATCTATGCAAAATTTGGTCCAAAAGATTTAATAGGAAGCATACAGATAGACACTCTATTTTGTATAAATAGTTCAAATAGTTTAGAAGCTATTTAGCAATGAAAAATGCAATTTCGTTAATTTCTATTAATAATAATGCACATGCGAATTTATCTATGTATTCGAGATATTTGCTTAGCTTGCTTAAAATGAGGGGGAGTACACCCTATATGATATAACATTATATCTATCTAAATATATAACATTATATCTAATTAAATATCTAATAACCTAATAATTATATATAGTAAATATCTAATAGCCTAATCATCGTGGTCCTCAAAACTAATATAATATTATATACTAAAAGTATACAGGCATAAATTTTATGTTTTCTCGACAAAGATATCATATTATCTTTAATGAATAATGCAATGCAATATCTTTTTCGAGAAAATATAAAGTACCTTGTTCTTTTAATATATAATATTATAATCTTATAGGATGTCCCATTTTAAACAGGTCAATTGAATATCTCGAACACATACATAAATGCGTGATACTAAAATATTTATCTAGATTTCTATGAAAGTAGTAAAAGTAGCTTGATCTTTGAAAATTCTATAACTATAGACTATTTTAGAAAAATAGTTTATAATTAGTCTAAATTATATTCTATAATTTTCGAAAAATAAATTCGCCATCGGCGTGCGCAAAATTGAGACGTAGTCTTGTTATTCGCGAAACAACGCGGCATCTTCGTCAATAATTTGCCCGGCGGGACAAAGCAACAATGTCGAGTTTGTTTTATAGTTTCTCTCTAACGTTTGAAAAATTGATTTTGACTGATTCCTGCGTTCGGGCACTAAATTTTGAGCGATTGTTGAAACGTTGTTTCGCTCTGAAGCCTGGGAAGTTGCACGGGCAACGCTTCCGTGACTATCGCCCATTCATTCCTTCTCGACGTATTTCCGGATTAAATCATAACTCGTGACAGCCCCATAATCTCAACCTCCCTGAGACGATGTAATGCTAATTCTTTAACAGCTATTTATCAGGATAACACTTGCTCGAGAATTCCACCGAAATTTTAATATCGCGGACGTTATCATGAAATACGCTACACAGGATAATCGAAAATAACAAAGGTTGCGCGAGAATTGTGCTAATATTAAAAAGATAAAAGTACGTTACGTGAAAAATAAAAACACAGCACGAATAAAAGATGTTTATGTTAAATGTGTCCCTTGCCGAAGCGTCCGCAGAAATAATCGGAAATACTCGTTTTATTTGCAGACGAACGTCGTTTAGTTCTCCAGCAAAGGTGTCTCTAGTGTCTGTACGATTTGGAATGTACATTTTAAAATGACATCGTTACGGTGAATTTAGAGAATGACTGTAGGAGAAGTGAATGGCAAAGACGATCCGTTTTATCGTGCTGCTCATTTGCCTACTTTTATTCTAGTGGCATAAAAGAATAATTGAATTTAAATTCCCCTCCCCTTCTTCGCGCAGGAAAGCTCGTCTTTATGTAGCAGAACTCTTATAATCTGCGCCTGAACGAGTCTCTCAGGAGACTTTCTGAAACCGTAATTTCGGTCACTCGCGATAAGCGAGTCGACTAGATCTGTTGGAATTTCTTCACCGCAGCAATACGAATTATTTGCGATCATTTGGTAGCCTCAGCATTTTTATATAGCGGCTCGGAAAGTTTCGATATAACAGCTTTGCGATGTTTTAGCTTAATAGTTTCGCGCTGTTTAACCTAATAGAGTTTCGCAATATTTCAATTTAATAATTTCGCGATGTTTCAACGTAATAGTTTCGCGATATTTCAACGTAACAGTTTCACTAATTTTGTTGTAAGTAGGTTTAATATATACACAAATAAACCTATTTCTCAAATAAACCTCATGATGATAAAAGTTTTGAAACAAGATTTGTGCAATAATAAAACATGTTAAAAAATATTCAAATGTTGAGAATAAAACATGTTAACAAACAGACAAACAAAATTTATCAGAAATGGGAATCATATCCACTTATTCGCTTTTGTGAAAAACCTATTGTTTCGTTGAAAATCAATGCGATTTACATGCATATGCACTACGTAATATGGCGCTCAGGGAGCGTTCAAATTGTACACTCACCATTCCGTTGAGGTACAGCAACGTCCAAGTTCACGAAATCCGTCTTTACATCCCTCTGTCGCGTCTCTTTGCATCCTCGGCCTGCATCCCTCTGTATCCCGGAAGTAGCGTTCAGTTCCTTCGTGCGTTGTTTCACGTCGATTACAGTTCATCTCATTTCACTTCATTTCACTTTACTTATACACTCGCGACGTGATAATGTTCGCATCTTAACGACGTTTAAAGAGTATTTTATTATTTACGAAGAAGAGAGACGACATTAACGAATCTGTTTAACGAACATCTTACGGTATTATCTTACGACACGAAACTTTATTGGTTTACGATAAGTCCCGATTACGGTTTAATAATATATTTAACGTAACATTATGCACATTGTCGTTCTTCTTTAATATTACGAATAGTTACGGTCTGCCATTTCCTTCGTGTATATAATAAAATAACGGGTTTTTAATAATTTCTTTATTATTATCCTTTTTATGGTGTTGAAAATTTTGATAAAATTTGAAAATTCAAGAAAAATAACAAGGAAGGAAGTGTGGCAAAAAATGGAGGCGTTAGTAGATTCGAGATGGGACTTGTTAAGCTCGTTATTCCTGAAAATAGCGAATTGAAGCCCGCGAATAAAGTAATAAACGCAACGCGAATCTTTATATAAAATAACGCGAATTAAAAACCGAACGCGAAATATTTCGACGCGGTAGGCGAACAAGATAGTCGTGAGTGGCGTGGAACACTCACGCACGCTGCAATGTTGGTTTCGCCAATATTTTAGCGAAGACAGCTCCGCAACATTTTTGCGAAGACAATTCTGCGGCAGTTTTTGCGCAGACAGCTCCGCAACATTTTTGCGAAGAGAGTGTCACCGCAGTTTTTCGAAGACAGCTTTACGACAGTTTTGCGAAGGCTACTCCGTGATATCTCCACGAATTCAAAAATTTCAAAAATTGCGAATTTTGCTTGATAGAAAATTCGTAAACGGAGGAACACAATCACGACATAAACGAAGAAAATTATAAACTAAAAAAAATGATGATCGTCAAATTTGTCAACGCGTAAAGTACAAACGCGCCGCTATCGTCAAATTTGTTTTTAACGAACATAATCGTATGACACGAATGTGTGTGCATAAAATCAGCGATTAAAAACCGAAGTAATCGCAAAATCTATTAACACGTATGCGCGCAAAATGATCGCGACTACCGTAAAATTTCTATCTTTTGACGAACAAAATCTGACATGCCGTAAATGCGATGCAAATGTAAATATAAAATATCAAACACTAAAAATTGTGACAGTTGTCAAATTTACCGCTGCATACGAGAATGAAATATAATCACACGCGCGATTATCGTTAAATGTATGTGTCTGTGAATAAGAAGTCTAAAGACGGCGATGATTGCGAGATTACCGCAAATTCTACGCGTGGCAGTGCAATTTTAATGCACGTCGCTTCGCCACATGTTTCATGAAGTTCAAGGGTCGAATTTTACTCGATCAATCGTGTCAAAGAGTTGAGTCATTGAGCGAGATAGTGGTACAGGCCAGCAAGAATGAACAATATTTTGTAAATACAATAATGTTTGATTAATGTAGAAAAACGTTCACTTTGTGTGTCGATTTAAATTTCCAACACACATACGCCTTTTAATAATTATTTTATACAACGCGAAAAGATCAAATGAAAAGGAAAATAACATTTGTATGAATGTGTAGTATAATGGTAAATCTTATAAAAATTATATCTTCAATTAAATTATTTAAATCATAATAAATTGCTAGGAGAGATATATATTAATAATTATTTTAAACCTTTTCATTAGTCAAAATAAAAAAGAAAAACTATGTTTCGCTCAACGATTCGTATCTACGAACATGCAAAAATCTACGACTAAATCGCATTGATTATTAAAAAGAATCCCTTGTATAAAAATTCCTTTACCCATTTTAAATATCACTTTAAATTTTTTCTTTGTTCCCATGTTTTCGACTCACCAAAATCTCAGAAGTCAGGGTCGACAACGTTCAGTCGCGTTCGGTTCTGAAGCAAAAAATAGTTTCAACGATTAAAATTATGTAATGTATGTAATTTTGATCAGTAGTCGTATAGGCTTCATCATAAAAAGTAAAATGAAGGAGTAAAGGGAATCAGTAAAACCTTACCTTCATGCCGACCCTGCTCGGCCTGAACCGGAACCTCCGGTACAGCATACTCCATCCGTCGAAACCACAGCGGCTTTCGTGGTGCGGCCGCAAGCTTTACCAGATCTGAAACAGAAAAATAGCGTTTCTAATTAGTAATAGCAAGAACATGAAAGTATTCGATACAAAGAAAATCAAAGATACGATAGTAAACAATGTATTTGTCTTTTAAATTTAATAACAATTAAATGTGTTGCATTTGTTTATGTGCGTGTGAAAATTATCCTTAAAATTTATATTACTACGCTTGTAACGATCCCAACGACAATCGTGATTGGGAAATGTCGTATTTAGTTTCGCGCACGTTTGGAATTGTTTCAAAAAATCTCTAAATATATATAATGTGCGACATTGTCTTCGCTCCTGTGTCTAAGATTATTATAATAATTTAGATAACGTTCTGTGTTGTTAGAAAGAACGCGTGACCTTCTTTTCGACGAGTGCCAAGGATTTTGCTCATTGAGTCATAATTAACACAGAATATTATTACACATTTTACTTTATCCTTTGATTGTTATATTGTAATACTAATATTATATGCATTACATTTAATTATTTAAAACGTGTCCCAGTATGTGTTCTAATTATATAATATTTAATTATTTAAAATACGTTCCATTTCTATACAATGTAAAGTTATCACATGTAAAAATTTAATCATAATATGTGCAATTTTGATGAAATAATAATAAGATCAAGATAAATTATAATAAGATCAAGTGATTATCACATATGCGGAATTTTTATAAACTTTATTGTATCAATATAAATTGAGAAGAAAGTGAAAAATTATAATATTTTCAACTAATTTCATTTGTACATTACAATTAATTAATGTTATATATAGAGAGAATTAAATTATATCTGGATCAAAATTTCCATTATTATCATTTTGCTCTCTTTTTAGATCGAACTTTATACCCTTCAGAAACGTGTTTCGCATTACAAATCCAAACCAAAGTTTCCCTTTGACATTAGACATGAATTAATATCTGCTTTAACGTAGATACAAGAATCAAGATTTTTCATACTTACGTGAATAAGCTGTTTGATCCTTATTCTACAGAAGCACGATTCCAATCGTCAATCGGAAGCGGTAATGTCCAATGAGCTTTATTTCAAGTCGCAACGACGTCTACAAGTAGAGTTATTACCGATCCGCGTTCTAGATCGCTCGGCGTTATCATTATAGCAAACGCGACGCGACACGTCAAAGAGCTGCGAAATGCGACTATTCCTTCCGGCGAGTCACCTTGTACTGTACGCGACGGCACGTAGCGGTACGGCTCGCTATCCCCACTCCCCGGCGTAGCGGGCCCCCCCCCCCTCCCGCCCCACTTGCTCCCTATAGTCGCGCGGTCGTTCACCTTTTGTAGAAGCATAGGGTGCTTACGATAACGAGAATAGAGCGAGTGAATTAGATGTTTTTCAGCTGAATCAAGATTATATATAATATGTCACGTATTTCATACGGTTCAATTAAAATAAAATTTAATCAAGCTCTTTGCAATCTTTGATAATTGCAATCTGATCACCTGACGTGAGACAAATTTCAAGTAATAACTATTAATACAGGTTCAGTCCTTATTTAAGGAGAGTTTGAGAATCTCAAATAATTAATAAACTGAAATAATATGTTACATAATTTTTTAAATAAAGAAGATAAATTATTAATACACTTTAAGTGACACTTTTATGATACATTACCCTTTGTTGTTTGTGAGACGAACTCCTGGGACCCGATGCTTGACGATGTACGAATGAGATACGCATGCGAACATCTACAGTATATGTAATGTGAACTATATTGCAACGTTAAAAGTTCTATCTTGAATGAGGTAGCGACGTGAAATAAAAAGCAATCTTCTTAGCGCGTTCTCGCACGCGTCTATCTTTATCTTTCATTGACCATTTAGAAAAGTCGAGTGTTGTGATCGATTAAAGCACGATCGCACGAGCAAGATGCAATCTCTTTCATCGAATTGTTTAGATTCCTTCCCTCGTCTAATATATTGCAACAATATTAATATTATTACTGTGAATCGAAGAGAGTAAAAGAATAATTATCATAGTTATTTGCAAAATGCTAGAAGAGTTTTTTGTTCAATTTTATGAGTTATATCTACACACTGTGTCAAACATTCTCTGTGTACATTTCCCCAACGGCAATAAAAGAGATTTATAAGAGGCAAAATTTATTGAAAAGATAACACATTTTTCATATCTATTAAGTATAGAGTGTCGGGATTTAAATGCTCGTGTGCAAATAGAACTTGACAAATTAAATAGAAAAATCCGGTACTATTTTGTAAACTATCAATTATCAAGATATTAATGAAAGAAAATTGATCTATCACTAAAGCACTTTGAGCGTACAGGTAATTTTATTAGAACAAGCGTAAAATATGGAAATAAATAGAATAAGGGAGGTTGTCGCGTGAGAAATAATTTTCGTGTCCAGATTACGTTGGCCGACAGATTCAGTGGTGGCCGTAATTTCTAGCTTTCCGATCTTTTACACACTTCGGTTCGCGTGTGTCGCGATTACGAGGTGAACGATCAAACGATCGCTCGTTAAACAACGAGAGAGCCCGATGACGCGCACTGAATTCGACTAATGAACACGTATGGGGCTTACGGCGGAAAATAAAGCTCATCTCACGCAGGGAGTTGTATAATCGCGCGTAAATTCATTAGATATCGCTGGTGCATTCCCGGCGTCGCACGGTGACGTATATAATATGTATGTTTTATTACTCAATTAAACTCTTTACGGCGTATCTCGGTGCTTGCGTGGCGGGTGGCGAGGTGACGAGCGGCACGCATGAGTCGCGTGTCGTACAACCCCCCGCGATAAAGCAGGTAACATGGGAACTGTGCCCCGGGCTATTTGTCAGTGTTTCTTTTAACCACGAATATGATTAAGCCGCCGCCTCGCGGTACAGACGATCACATTTCTTACACAAGGACTACGATAGAGTTCGCCGCGTGGTCGACGCCATGTCTCATACGTGCTACTGTACGATTGTTATTCACACGACTAATTATCGTGTCACGTGGCGTCGGTAAGCAAGGTCGTTATTTCACGTCGTAATAACACCTTGCGAATACCAAACGAGCCCGATTACCCCCCAAAGACGCTTTCCTTCGCGACTGCTTTAGCTTCGGGGTGCGCACGGGGAAAGCTTTAGCGTGCGTTTCTCGCGCTGCGGTGGTCCTAATCTGCGATCGAAAACTATCAAAGCTTCGGCTTAATAGCTCGAAAAGAACGCGTTCGCCCTCGCACGGCTGTGCGGGCGCGCGCGTGCGCGACGTAAACTAATTAGTGCTGCTCGATTAGTGTGTGTCGCGTCTCTCCGACGACGATATCTCGACGTGTGCGATATCACGATACAAATAGCGTCGGATGACCTATCCATTACGCGCTACAACCGCGGTGCCTGGGAACGCACGTGCTCTCCAGGTTCCTGTAAAAATTTCTGGCAGTGGAAATTGACTGCGAATCCGAAATATAAATTTCGAGAGATATTTTCGAAGTCGTTGTGTTAACTAATTAAAGACAGATTGAGTCAATCTTTAAAGAGAAAAAGAGAATCGTAGAGAACTGACATATTAGTTTTTTTTTAGTGAAAATATATAATAATAACAACACGCATCTTCGAATTATCCAACAAATACCAAGAGGAGTTTTTCTCGAAACAAAAATACGAATTCTGAAAACCATAAATCTACACGCTTCTTATGAATATTAGTCCGATAAAGAAGAGAGGAGAAGTTTGCTAATTTATGTTCCTCGCGCAGCAGCAGCCCCTAAGTAGTCAGTATTGTTTGCTTTAGTAGGGATGACGCGAGTTGTTTATCGGTATCGCATAAATCGTCGTGGGATGAGGTCGAAGGAGCGGGCGGCAAGCCGTTGCGGAAACAGCACTGTTCGCGTCTATAAGACGCGTCGAAAGTTCATCATACCGCGAGAGGCTGCGTATATATTTCTACCAAGTTGGATTGCCTCCGAGTTTATCTCAAAACGTTATTTCCAGGATGGGAGAAGTCGCCGGATAAGCTAATCGTTGCGGGTATATTCAGTCGGTCTCGAGCGAGTACTCGCGTCGAATTAGAAATGTGAATGCATCTAGTTTAATTAGCTTATTTTATGCGCAATTATGCGCGACTATAGTTATTATTAATGTCTATCATATCGTTTATTTTTCAATGTAATTCGATGTAATTTAATTACGAGTTTCTTAAAACCGTCATTTCTCATATATTCTTATTCTTAGATGAGACTTTTCACGCGAAAACTTTTCTATGGGACATAACGCGCCTCGATTTTGCATATTCCATTTAGAAAATTGCATATCAGAGATATCATATGGCAAAGCCTTCAACGATTTAACGAGCAACGCTGCTCGCGACAGGCAATCGCAATCAGTCATGGCTGGCTAATTAAGCAATCACCGATCCGAACAGGTATTTGGGAAATAAAAGCTTAACTCATCGTCGATCGGAAATGATTAAAACTTGCGTTTTATCGCGAAACGTTCTAGTACGGTGGTTACAAGTGCAACGCAGCGGGCCAGCGCTGAAAAATGTCCGCGTTTCCTGATAAAAGGAAACTTTAATAACCTTATATCGCGAACTGCATCGCTTTCTTGACGCACGGTTATCGTTTCCCGAGCGGTCGATCGTTAACCTGTCCAGCCGCTTTTGTACCTTGTATAGTGCGTTTCAAAATCGATTAGTATCAGACGCGAGACCGATTCCACATCCACGCCATCCAACAGCAACTAACGCCAACCAAACGTTAACCGAAGCCAACAAATGTCGACTAACGCCAACCAACATTAACCCGATTTCAATTCAATATTTCCCACCCAACGTCAACCGACGCTAACCAAAGCATGCTCGATAATGTAAGGAGCACTTTCCCGGCGCTACAGCCGCGCGCGATAGTCCTATCTAATGCATTGGCAATCAAAATATGCAAACGCTCGTGCGGCGAATTAGAATGCTGCAGCGCGTTTGCTGTCAGTGCCGCGCGGCAGTATGGAATCCGTGTTGGTCTTTTGGCCAACTATTCGGCGATTTACTGGCGACTACGGTCGTACGAACGGTCGTCGGCCAATACGAATTTAACAGCCTAATTTACAGCGGCTTAGCAAAATGAGTCGATCGGTAGTAGTGCGCGATAGATTGTTATTAGGGTAGATTGGCAATGATATACGACTTCATTGACATTCCGCGTCGAAGCCACCCGTCCATGTGCGTGCACGCATTCCTCCACAATGAAATAAATCAGGGAACGATTGATATGTTTTGATATCGAACTCGCGGCGCAACCACGAAATCATTCATTTTTAGGTGCGGTATGGCGCGGGAACACTTGCAACGTCGTCCATTAATATTGAAATATATCTGAAAGCGTTTTCGAATTATATACGTTGCGCCGCGCACGGCCAGTAATCACCGGACGCGCGCGATATCATTAATATCCAAATTCTGTAAATTCACGAAAATATAATACGCCGCGGCGTCGCAAATGGACAAGCGATGCCGATATGTACGCGCATCGCTGGTCCATCGATAAAGGTATTGAAATCTGAAAACCTATGATGCTAAAATCTCAATTAATAATATAGCTCAACGTCAAACCGATCATCAGTGAAGCATGTAATTTTCATCACGTGCGAGCTCTAAAATTTTTCTACCGATAATTTCTAAATGTCTATTATAACGAACGTAATTTCTACGAGCACGTCTATGGATATGTTTATATTTAGCACGTTCGTTACATGGAGGAAATTGCTATTTTGTTTGCTACATTCTATAGTACATATTCTATGGTTAGAGAAAAATTTATGTGACTTCAAATTATTAGACATCCATGGAAAAAAACAACTCCGTTCAGTAACTGAATTTTCTATTATCTGTAGCAACCGGATGAAAAACTCGGTTGTAGGAACAGAAAGACTTCTGTAGGAGGTTTCTACTGAGCCAATTGTTCGCGGTTACTTTCATCGAGTTTTAATGCAGCTGAATGTTCAGATGAATATTTTCGGTGACGGTAACAAAGATATTATTTCTCGTTTTCAAAGAATTTTTCGTCTGGTCCCCTTTCGGAAATATTCTGGCTAAAATCTTTTTCCTTATGTCATTGCTAGAACTTGCAGACTTATAGATCTATCTATACAGCACATCAGCAAAATATTTTTGTCGAATGACGGTTACAGAGCTACGCGACACGCGTGTACGTCTATTATCTGTGACTGAGGTGGGCAAAGAGACGACGAGGCCACGAGGGTGAGATCGGTGCCGGACGACGAGGAACGGAGAAACGGAAGAGAACGAGGGAAACGCGAGACCGCACCCGGCAATAACATGGTACACGTCGTATTAAATCCGGTTGCAGCGCTTTCTTATTGCGCCAGTTGATATGCGGCTTTATGCATCGGGGGTGCCTGACACCGAAGTGTATTACTTGGAACAGGGTGAAGGAGAGTGCACGGAATAATCTCGACACCCATACACGTCCGCAGGGACTCGGAGCCTGACGCGCCACACCACCATCGCCATCACCCAACCGACCGACCGACCGACCGAGTACAGCCCCCACGGACTCTGGACCGAGCCCGACGTCTTCGCGCAGCAATTTTCTTGCGGCGGTTCCGCCAGCTTAGCCACAGTGAAACGCGTAACGAGAGCGGAAAGTCTGAAAGGGTTGCCCGACGCATGCACGGTGATCGATGGCGTCGATAAAACAACGTCGCTCTGTACGGAGTTGATCCGCCCAAAGCGCACCTAGGATTTCCTCCTCGTGGAATTGACTCGCCAAAAGGATTCCAAACAGCTCCAAATGTGATTTCACGCCGTTGGCGCGATAATATATCCTGATACTTTCAATTGTCTTAATACACACGCGGTATATTGCCGTGTGGAGCAAAATCTCGCAGAAGGAAAGAGCGCCGAATATATTTCGGGGAACGATGCGAGTCACGTTTTCGTGTGAACATTTCGAGTACAAAATTTTCGCCACGCGGTATTTCAATCGCGCGCCAACGAGAGCAAAGTGTTACAAGTTACACGGCTAACGTGCGCGGATAAATATTTGACATACCGAATTATCTGCTAGGTGTAAAAAGCGCGATCTCTCTTTTCGGAATCTCCCGAGCGAAATGTTTTCCCCCTTAGTAGCCTGGCAACTTTTCGAACCCTCTCGCAACGCTGCCGGAAGTTTGCATTAAATTTGTACGTAATCTCTATGTATTATATCGAGTATACATTATTTCGCAGCGCAGATCTTCTTCGGGAACGAAACACGTTAGCTTTCACTTGACTTGTGTTTTTGTTATCTACACAATAGGAATACCGAGCAAGAGAGGGAGAGAGAGAGAGAGGGGAAGAGGGAAAGGAAGAAAAGGAAATAAGAACGATATCATCGGCTGCCGAGGGCTGTCAAGAACTCGATCTGCTCGCGGCGATCGCTCAAGTAGACCAATATTGAAGGATTTAGCGTGGCACAGACACGTAAATTCTCGTTGCACACCCGGCAGGTGTATAAATACGACCAAAGTCGATTAATCCGGCAAGATTATAGTGTTTGACATCGAATAACGGGGAAGATAGATCGGCCGGCTGCTCGTTACCCCTAAAGTCCCGGGCGATTCATTAGTCCTGGCGTAACGTGCACCTACACCACGCGCTAGGATGCATACTCGTAGCCAATAGTGATCCTTCTATGATAATAACTACTATGTATGCAACCGTCGCGGTACGGTTACATTATCCCTCGATTGCATAATAATTCGAATTCGGGCTCTAACCGATTAAAGACGAGCTCGTCGTATGAAGAATCGATATCGTGCGAATTCCATGCGCGCCGTCCTGTCGCATCCACACATGGCCAGGTTACAGGCTTCGCGGATCGCGTTTATTTTTAAGTTTGTGCACCTCACCGCTCGCGATCGTCCCTGCTCCTCTTAAACTTTCGAGAGCCGTGTGCGGTAACGAGAAGCCCGCGCAGGATCTGCGGTTTTCGAATAATTTATCCCGCGGATCAACGTTTTAATTATTCCGCGCAATTTCCCATACGGCGCTTTAATTATTCCGTGTAATTTCCCAGTATTTTTGTTAAACACGTAGGACGTCCCACCACCGACGCGCATCAACGATTAATGACAGGTTCTTCGGATAATCTGGAATGGATTTCAACCGCGTAATGGATTTTACGGACATGCCGCGGTAAAGCGACGAGACGCGTATACTTTCGTCATGATGTTGTACCTGTACCGCGCGTGTAAATAGAGCGAACGCGCGAGCCCCGGATTAAAAAGGAATATTCGTATTTTCTCCATTCGAATGTTTCAGCATACGCACAAAGTACGTCGAACGAAGAAAAATAACGATCTCTCTATTGTCCCCCGCAGCGTATGAGGGGGGAGGGAGGTGATAGAAGGGAGCACTTACTCACGTGCCAACAAATGATGAGGGCGTCGTACGATAGCGACCGCTGTGTGTGTCGTATCGCGGGTTATTATCCCTGCATAATAATACGAAAGCCGTGATACCGCTTTACGCGGAGCAGAATGTCGTTACACTTTAACGACAGATTGTTATCTGCACAATGACGCCATGCGCGACAGTACGCGCGACGAGCGGGGAACGGCGCGGGGAATTAGTTAATCCACGACGATGGTGTCCGATCGTTATTTGCACTTTCCGACCAGAGCGAGTCCGCGAGTGTAAAAGTGTCGGGCGTAAAAGAGGCATAAAACAATTTGAGATCCTTCGAGCAGCTCTCCGCAAGTATGTATCGTTCGAACCTCTTTCCGGAAACGGACTTCTGCCGGGTACAAAAGTGCGATTGCGGTCAATACGGCACGTTCCTGCGCGCGAACTGCACAAAGTGATGACGCGAAAATTATCGGAAAGCGAACGCGCGCTACAATACACATTGTTCGAGATCGAAATTAATGCTCCTCTCCCTCCCCCCTCCCTACTACGGTCGAGACAATCGTTAATCACTGTGGTCTGGTGTGCGCTCGCGCGAGAGCTCGCCCTGTCCTGCGAGATCACGAGAGTGACGTGCCGGAGTTTTATAAATGAAACTAATTTTTACGAACGATTCTCGTGAAAGCCAGCGCGAGCGAATAGAGGTATAATCCAGAGCCGGCCGGTCGGTCGGTGAAATAATTTTATCTCTGTACACGCGCCGTACACATTTTTGCATAATAAAAGTATTGAAAAAAAATATATATATTGCCTCGTGCCCACGTAGACCCGATTATTTTAATTTCGATCACGCGCCCGCGCTTGGGGAGATATTTTTCAACAGGGTACACCGATTCAATAAATTTCAAAGCCCAATGTTGTATACATATATATGACAATATTATTCTGCCGAATTCTCTCCTGTTAGAAAAGAATTTTATTGAATTTTGTGAGAATTAATTGCATCTAGTACGCGCTGCACATATCCTCGCGCTATGTGGTTTGATATCTGTGTGATTATTACACAGGTCTTTTCAAAATCTAGAGTAAATTATTCTACTGGTATGATATAGACTTGTCAAATTATATAATATTAAATAATTGTATGAATTAATACAATCACATAATATTTATTATTTTCCGCATACGAGGAAATATAAAGGAAAACGTCCAGCAAGAGTCGACACTCTTGCTCAGATATTGCCGCGTATTAAGGTGTATGAGATTTACAAGAAAACGAATAATTAAATAATGGATGATAATTGATAAATAACTAGTAAATCCTCGTAAAACACTTTGATATTTGGTGGGATTCGAGCAAGAGTGCCGAAAACTAACGAGTGCCGACTACTAGGCGCGTTTTGCCCTATTCCTGCAGATTTTATTCCATATAATTTGGTCGTTACTCACGTCTTTCAACGGACTGCAGAACGATGATCGCTCTCGACTGTCTGAAACAATAAGAGAAATGATAGTTAGACACATCATAGACTTTGCAAAATCTCTGCTTTCGTTATTTTTGAGTCTTACGTGGATTAATTCGTCGTTGTCGCAGACACCATCAACATTGTCGTCATCGTCAGGCGTGTTAATCAAGTTTGAACAGAAGTAGGTGTTATTTTAGGAAATACAATTCTAGCGCGAGAGATGCGCGAACAGCCTCCGACTCTTGATGAGTTACGGAGAGATAGAGTAGAGAGAAATAGAAAGAGAAAGAGAGAGAGAGAGAGAGACAGAGACTGTGGTTTATTGCTATCAAGTATATAAATGCAACGGGCGGTATTACAAGATTCTCCAATTAGAAACTTTCGCGTTCTATGTCTCGCGTGCTTATTCGCGCTTAAGCTGTCTCGAAAGTGCACGCGTTGCTCCGTGCTCGCGCACGAATCTTCCTCGGGGTACACATAAACAGTCATTTCGTCGCGTTAAACGTGCGCACACACACACATTCACCTACGTCGCAAAATCTGCGCGTCCGTATCACACGTCCGCCATATTCGCAGACCGTTCATTGACCGACCCGACGATAGCCAGATTTTAACAGGTGTATGACAATTGTAAGTTTTGCACGATGCGCCAAGGTCGATCGTAATAAATTCAACTGATATATATCATTTTTTCTCCGCTTATACATTTCGCGCTAATATATATTTTCCTCCTCGGTCGCGTAACACCACGCGGAACAACGTGTCGCCGTAGCGGAACAATTATAATTTATATGCGCGTCAAAGAGAAGGGGCGGTAATAAACTCGAATTTTTCTTAGCGGGAACGCGTAAGGATACCGCCGAGCGAAAAGGGATTTTTATCGCTCGCTGAACTACCACCGCGGCGTTATTACGATCTCGTTTTTCCAGTTTCTTGAAGCACACTCCGTCCGACCTATCTTTTCGCCGCGCGTCACTCGAGTGGCCTCCTCCTCGTCCTCTTCCTCGTCATCGTCGTCGTCGTAAAGCGGCTCGCTCTAACGCGAGATCAAAAGCAAATAGCTTTCCGTCTACCGTGTACATCGGCGGAGGCTATCACTTCCCGCTGAGTTCATCGTATTCGAATTTCCATGCCGACAATCGGCCGCGGGTTCGACGTTCCCGGGCCGCTTGATAAAGTCGAGTTTCTCGGCGACGTTGCGAAGTAGCCCCATGCATCAAACTCCCGGCTCCTCCTCGAACACGTCCGCGGAAAGGTGAGGTGAGGGATGGTGAGTGCGAAAGAAGTCGAGAGACTTCTCGGGGGTAGAGAGTCGGGAAGAGACGGGGATCGGAAGGCCGCCGATGGGAAAAGAGGTCACCGTGAACACAACTATTTTGATACGAAGACGTATCGCCGCGGCTACTGAAAGTTCCGCGAATCGATGGCGCGCGATCTATCGTACGGTAATAAGATTTGGCGCGGCGCGACGAAGAAAGAGGAAGAGAAGGGGTGAGAGCGAGCGAGCGCGGTGTCGGAGTTGAAAAGTCATTTGCCATTAATTATGTATGCAGCGAAAAAATACGTAAATACGTGGCTTGAGTCACGGTCGGAGACTGCGATCGATCGGAGACAGGGACGAGGTAGGGTATTAACGACCACACGGACAAGACGAGGTGCGTTTCCGCGCAACTATGGACTTCACACACCGTGAAGTCACACGGTATCGTTGTATAAGGTGGAAGTATCAATATGCGGACACACGTGCCTACTGAAATTCTTATTGTCTTGATTATTAAATATGAATGTTCAAACTTTCAACGTTGAATACGCATATATTCAATATATCCATATATATTTTATGCTAAAAGTTTAAATATTCGTCTTTAAAGACCAAAACAATAAGAATGTCTAAGATTAGATGCGTGTTCAGGAATTAGCACTTTTATTTTACTGATCCAGTTTTCCTGGTCAAAACATGTGACTCACGCAACAGAATCTTTTCTTTAGTACAAAAATAATAACATTTTAATATGTAAGATTAACCAACACAAGACCAAAAACACAAGAAAGCTTTAATATCGCCCCCTCTCTATCTTTCTTCTTCTGAACCATTCCTGGACACAATACTCGAAATATATTACATACACATCTTTAAGCCGAGAGTAATCGGCTAATTCTTTTTTGCACAAACGGTCACGTAGAGTATATTTTTACAAGAGCACATATTTTCCCTCGAATGGAGGATCATATCGAGAGTATTTAGGAATATAATAACCCACATCGTGAAGTGTGTAATACACGCACGTCATTCCTCGAAAGACCACGCAGTCTTCTATATATTATCTGTGTTATGCACACGGAACTTCGGGTCGACACGGCTGGCGCAATGAAGTTACAAGCGCAAAGTTTGCCTTGCGACGTCGTCTTGTGCATATCCGACAGGAACAGGGAAACGAGGGTCGCGTGTAGTGTGAGCGCGTGCATGTATATGTATGTGTGCGCAGTGAGAGCAAGAAATCAAGAAACATACCACGTAATAGTGTAGCGCCTCATTAAGACACTCATAATGGATAGTATATATCCACATGTACATAATAGCCCTTCAGTTTTCGCGCTGCGAATACCAGACTAAAATATCAGGTCAAGTAATAAACTGATAGTGAACGAATATTTGGACCACTTAGTCGATATCTACTTTCAAACGATTTTTAAACGAATCGAATAACAATGCTATTGTGTAACTTTCATGCTATTGCAATTTATTTCATTTTTTTTTTTGTAACGGCACGGTGTTGGTGTTGAAGTAATTTCATTTTGGTGAGCGAGCTAGTTGTTTACCTTATGCTGTTTGCGTTAAATTGATACCTTCTCTGAAATGATCGATATCTCACGTCGAGCTGTTGTTCCGAGCAGCAGTGACTTACCGAAGATTGATATGTGCGCTTCAAGTGCGAGGACATCAGTGCCGTCATCGGGGACCGTCGACGTGGCTTAGCACGTTCGTATAATTGCTTCAATTTTCAAAGTATCTCATTTTATCGCTTGTTTTACATAGTGATCGATAACGTGAGATATTCTAAAATATAGACGATAATACGAGGAAGTCAGTCCTAGTCCTCGAACAGAATATTTTTAAAGAATCGTAGTAATCGTTTTTCTTTACGAGACACAATCTATACTTTTAATTGTATAATATTTTTTTCTCTCTTAGTCCTCCTTAAGTAGTGTGCTCGAAAAAGTTTCTTGGTAAAATTTCTTTTGATTTACTTAAAGTATTGTATTCTTTTTGATTCACAGCAAGTACAAATTAAAAATATTTTATATTCTATTTTCCCAAATTCTTCAAAGAAAATAGCAATAAAGAAAAAAGAAATGTAGACATGCTTATTAAAAAAAGAAAAGAAACCGCTCTGCGGGAATCGCGTAGTCATTTTGAATCTGAAGGGGATAATATTCATATAATAATCGAAATAACTTTAATTTATCCCGCGTAATAATTGATATGTCAAATATATTACGCGTGCATAAATCTGACGTCGTATCATCTGTTTATGTATGACATATAATTGTATAACATATAATTTACATATAATTTACATTTACAGGATTTTCCGGAGTAAAATGTGCTCGAATCAATTTTCGCACGATCTATTTCACTCTGCTTTCGTCTGCAGCGAGCTCGTACATTTTAAGATTAATCGCGTGGATCCGCAGCTCGGAATTGAGAATCGCTGCGTGTCGTAACGCGACTCGGAAGGAACAAAGTCAGTGCTGGCACGGTTCTGCTCCAGTCGGCGCACTCGGCTGCCTGACAGTTGTAATTAATACAAGCTTTGACCATCAACCCTTCGCTGCGGCTCACCACCCCTAAGACCTGCCGTTTCTCCGGAAACTTCTCGCCGCGCTATAAATTCGCATTCGCCTGGCATGGCCAGGTTACGAATTAGAGCGCCAAGGTCGTTCTCCCGCGTAACAAACCCCGGCGAATTTCGCTTACGGTTCAATTAGCTAATTGCGTGTCGAGTTTTAACGGAATCGAGAACGGTGTCGCAGTGAACGCTTGTCTTCAGCGCACGGCCGCACGGTGCGATATCAATTGTTGTAGTTTAAAAAAGGCTTCGCAGTAAGAGGCAAAAGTCCTCGTAATTTTATCGGGGACGGTGCAAGGACCGTCGCAAATTGAGAGCCGAGAGAATAAAAATAAAAAGAAATAAAAATATTTTCAGTTTATTCCCTCATGTGTCTCTCTAGATTTCTGTTGTCTGGAAAGTTGGGCCAAACAATATTTATGTATTCTTTAGCGAACATAATTTTATATAAATGTCCATTGAAGCGTTCCTTTTTTTCAAAAGAATCGTGCGTCGAGATTTTTGAAGGAAACACCAACGCATCCATTAGAGCTTATAGAGAAATATGATTTTTTCATGTGCGCGACATAGCCGGCATTCGAATCCGCGTCGTTCGTGCACAATTTCGCCCCCTCATCTGCTACATCCGTGATCCCCGTTGTTTTTAAAGGGCGCATTATGCCACAATATTTGCGATGCGAGTGCGATAACACATACCGTGTTGTAACAACGTGCATTAATACGTGCTAGCTCCATCGCTCCCGCCGAACGGGTTTTATTTCGACAAATCCCCCCGGCCGTTTAGCATATCTCTCCGTTGCACGTAAAAATATTATACGAGCGCGAGACGTCATCGATGGGGCCGGTCTGATTGCACTCGTAAAAATCAAAAGGACGTGGGTTTCGCCCAATAGACGGGAGCCTTTTTGCAGGTACGACGTTTGCCCGCGGTTTCCGGGGGTCGTAGATCAGACGGATCCATTCAGTGGCTATCTGCTCTAGATAGCCGGTCTATTCGTCTTGTTTTTGTGCGCGCAATGGCGACGGTCAGCCGAGCGTCACTATTACAATCGCGGGCGGACCGCGAGCCAGCATTGTTATCGAAGTAGCCTGTGTCACCTGCAGATCATTGAAATTAATTGAGCCATAAGCACGGCATTCACGGACCGTTCTAGCCGGATGTTGCGAATTTGAAATCGCAGTACCGCGCCCCCGGGCGAGAAAGGCATTGTCGGCCTATGAACGCGCGTTGTTTCTAATTTCGACGCGAGATTTATCGTTTAAACACGCCCGCGGTAGTTTGTCTTTTAAATGATTCGCAAATGTCCGCGTTCTGTTCCATCGTGAGATCGTAAATTGCGGATGAAGATACATGCGCGTAATTTATAACAACTATATGACTACGAGACTAGCGATTACCCAGCGGCCCTCCGCGAGCCCCCGCGGAGTGTGTTGCCGACGCTAGCGTCATTTCTGTAAACGACAGATCCTTCGCCGGATATGGAATTCATTCTTTATTCCTTTCAGGAGAGATACCCCGCGAATTGTGGGGTTAAAATGTATAAGATCCTCTATATATGGGACTTTTACTATGACAACAAATGTTCAAGGAGCACCGACGTGTATACAGTGTAGGTTTGCAAAACAGTTTAGACACTATGAAGTTGGGAGCTCACTAAACTGTCAAGATTGAGAGTCACTACGGGCACGATAACGATATAATTAAGATCACTAATTGATGATAAATAGAATTAGATAATACTAATTAATAATATAATTATTCAACAAGAACACGCCAAATATTCTTAATTTTGACAGTTTGGTAAACTCCCAACTTGACTGAACTGTTTTGTAACCCACTGTACATTTGTAATGCGCGTAATGTTATCTTCTAAAGATGCTGATACATCTACGTTTAGACACGTTCAATTTTCTTTTTAATTTGAACATATTGTCAACAAAATATAACAAACATTATTGTGGAACAATATTTCCCCTCTTGCGACTCAAAATTCGATAAGAAAAAAGAATCATCATATTATATTAACAGATGTTATTTACGTCGCTTTAAAATGAGATCACTTTTTCTGATTTTAATTAATTCATCTCTCAAAAGTTTGAGACTACATTTTAGACTAACTAATAAATCATCTCTCATCGGAGATGTTCAAGACTCAATTGTTGAAACAATTGATACGCGAAATTCAGAAATTATGATCCCCAGGATGTGGGGATTCGTAAAGTCCTTGCCGTGAGAAATTGAGACTCCGATCTCGAGGAAGCTCGGCTAAATAAATGGAAAGAGCGACATTCGATATGTCACGTAACACAAAGCTTGTTAATTTTTCATCTGTGTCTTATTCCGACCTTTCTCGCCAAAGTCTCGAGAAGAAAGTCAGACGTAACCGCATTGCGTTAATAAAATTCGTATTTTCCACCGGGAGCCGGCGGTAGAGACCGCCGCCGCTGGAAACACGATTGTCCGGACTTTCTTCATATTTCGCGCATTACCGTAGTCATAAATCAAGCCGCGCGCAATTCGTAGATTAGTTTCAACCGCGACGGAAGAGACCATTCGTCTTTCCGCAAGATATTTACACGAGTTTTTCCGCGCGACTGTGCCATGAGGCACCGATGACAAATCTACGAACGGAAAAATATAAAATGCCGCCTGTGCCCTCACTGCTTGCCCTCTGCCGCGTCGTATTTCCATTCCAGGACTATCGTCCTCATTCCTCCTCAAGAAAGGAGCAAGCGGAGGATAACGTTTACAGCGATCCCTACGCCTGCCCTAGCCCTTCTCTCACTCGTCGACATATAAAAGAGAGAAAAAGGGCGAAGGAGGATCGACAGTTTACGAGCGACAGTGTGTCCTAAATCCCTCGGACTTTATATAACGCATCGCAAATTCGGCATAACTATGCCGGCCGTAAAGCGAACGTACCGTCCTCGAGTCAATGGCGTCATTCAGCGCGATTCAAGCGGCACCGGCTGAGTCGCGCGGAAAAGTTTCCCGATGAAATCATCTTGGATACGGTCGGCCACTCACCCGTCGCGCCGGAAAAGTCCCGGCGTATGGGACACGCGACGCATGTAAAGTCCCGATGACAATATCCGTTGATACCTATCTACTCATCCCCGTCAGATTCCACTTGTGAGTTTCGTCCCCCGTTCTCGAGAAAATACACACATCTACGGGAACGCCCGCTCTTACAGAAAGCTCCGAGATCGCGAGAAGGTTCTCCGAGGAGGAAATGCCGCGAACGATTCAGAGATTCGTGTTAACGGATTTTATACGCGAATCGGATATACATCGAATCACATTCGCATCTGCATTACGTAAGATAAATCATGAAGAATTCTATTGTTTTCATCGAAGAAGCTCCTAATGTCTTTCAACGCGATATGTATTTGACATCCTTCGGGAAATTCTTGGTAAAATTACAGTGGCCAGAAAAAGATAATGAAAATATATTGGCTCCTAATTACTGCTCTAGTTTCAATAAGCGGAGTCAGCGCTCTCGGCTGGTAGGAAAATAATTTCGTTGGTGTAGAGGGTTAATAAATTTACTTCGCCAACTCATCGGCAAATCCGCCGGTGTAATTGGCGATAACGATGCAGCTTGTTTGCGACCGAGTTGGCAACGCTTTTCCTACGCGGCCGCTCGCCAGCCGTGAGCGCGAGGCGAATACCTCTCACTCTCTCTCTTTCTTTCTTTCTCTCCTCTTCTAGCGCATTCCTGGACCTCTTTCTTTAACGAGTTTTTATGAAATTGAGGCTGGCTGAATCTAACGAACTTCCGCCCGACGAAAAGCGGCAGCGGCGAAACGGGCAAGTTTTATTAAAAAATAACGGACGCTGCGCTTTGTTTTTCCCGTTTCGCCCGATTTCCTTTTCTCTGCCTTCTTGGCCCTTCGGCCGGCGCCCCCGTTATATCGAGAGTAATAAAAACTTTCGTTGTCCGATGATAAACGAGACGTATCGGTACCGCCGAACGAGATTCTGTCGCCGGCGCTCGTTCGAGGGGGCAGACGTCGCTGGTACAAACGTTTACGCGCTGCAAACTACCGCGGAAGTTGGCTGCTAAGACGTAGAAGCCGCGTCAATATATTCGCCTGCTTGATTTCCCAGAGCTGGATATTAATTCGCTCGTAAACCGGAACGTCGCGAACACAATAAGAGAACAAAGTCGCCGGCGAGAAACGGTACATTTCCATCGATTCATAGCCACATTGTAAAGAATTTCATAGCCAAATGTAAAGAATTTCTCGTTAAATCAATACAATAGGTTTTCAATGATCTTTAAGCCAAATTCGAGAAAATGTCGGACGTAAGAGAAAATAAATTCGTGATTTCGCACGCATGCGTAATTTTGCGAATATTGCACTTTACTACATTATAAAAAAGAAAAACCGATCAGAACAATGATTAGAATCGAATTGAGCGAACTGGATTTCTGGGTTGCATATGGCGACCTAATTGCTTTAAATCTTGCTGCATAATTTTCATATAATCTATCTAAAATGAGCCAAACATTCGGAAAAATTGATTAATCATGACGTTGATTTGATCATCTCGAAAAATAACGGTAACCAAATGAGTTGTCAAACGTAATAACGAATGAGAAGTTTAATTCAGCTTTTCTCCCTAATTAAATGAGTCACATATATTAAGAAAAATGTGAATGAAATATTCCACTAAAAATTTTTCCTTCGGATGACATGTGCCGTGATAAATTGTTAATTTAAACAGTGTTTGTTCAGTTTCCAGTTTGATAAAAAATAACGATTTCAACTTAATTATAAAAAATAGTATTTGAAAACCGAAAGTGCCAGCAGCTAAGAAACTCTAAAAAAGGCGGACAGTCAGTTCTTAGGCAGTATACATGGTCGCATATCACATATAAAGCTTCAAGTGGTGAAGCTTACTCGCTTATATCTCGCCGCGACGAGAATTTACAATATCTGCGCGCGAGCAAGACAGCCAGAGCGCAACCTACCGACGGCCATCGAGTCGTATATCCAAACTTTATACGTAGTGACTTATTCAACAAACATGAAAAAAATATTATAATGATTTCTTCTAGCTGAATAAATCTCTCGCAAACATTTAATTGTCAAAGTTATTAGTTGTTTGATTTATGTAACCTTCCGCTCTAAAATAAAATTATTCATATTATGCGGTTAGATCAACCTCTTTCGTTAATTGAAAGAACATTTGTAGCGTATAACTATATTTCAATTTCCACTGCTATATTTCAATTTCTATTAACCTTCTACATTTGATTAAATTTTTGAAATTTCTACTTCAGATTGTTAATTAGACAATTTTTATTCGATTTCACTTAACGCGATCAAATTCGCTTAAGCCAGAGACTTGGTTCGTTACTTGGTTTATTCGATCTTTACTTTTTCAGAGTACGCGAGACAATTGTCTACATTTCTTTAATTTCTTTATGAGAAGATCTAGAAGACATTGTAATACAAAAGGGACATTACCTTACTGGCGAGTTCTCGTGTTTTCATCTGTTTCACTTGGCGAAAATTGATCGCAACGGACGTTAGCCGGTAAATACGCGTAAATTAACGTGGGCCGAGTCGATAGTTCCGAAAGGAGCAGCCAGTTAAACTGAAGTTACAGTTAAACCGACGTCGGCGAAACCCCGACCACAACGGTACTACCGTTCACAATGACCGCAATACTGTCGCAGTTCGTGGATCGCCACTCGAGAATGCGCAGCCTTATCAATCGCCGCATCTGCAGCGGCAATACCGGAGGCGAGCGGCCTTTAATTCATCGAGAATTCGACGGCGGGAACCGTCTTGAAGTTGGCCACGGAGCCGGTATGTCCATGTTTATCCCGGGTACATGGTTAATCACGGGTTAACCGTGTGACCGCAACCCCTACGTCTAATGGCACCCGAGCGGCGAGCCGTGCGTTGTTAGTACGTTGCACATCGGAGTGTTTGATTAATCATTGGCTCAGCCTGTGTAATCTAGCTGTTAAGGTTGCGCCTGCGGGTACTCGGCCGAATCCGTATTATATGCGGCTCAAAAGAGCATAGAATGGTACATAGTGAAGCAAAGGAATAAAACATAAATTGTGTAAGAAATGAGAGATGGAAGAGATAGGAATCAAGTAATTCACGAGATGATTGGAGGATTGAGCGGAAAGTACGAGGGTCGCGCGAAATATCCGAGGATCGCCGATCTTTCTCGACGTAATTTTCACTTTCAGACAATGCGCAGATTTCGAATGCGTGTCGCAGAATAAGCGAGTCGTGTCACGATAAAATTCTCTGTTTGATCAATTTGCGAGTAGAAAAGAAAGAGAAAGTGGAAGAAGAAGGCAGAGAAAGAATTTCCAATGTAATAATTTATCTCTGTATCGTTCTTTACGCCTTATTCTTGTATTTTTCATTGTGTCTCGACTCTATCGAGGAAAGGTATTGTGAAACAGCCGGAAGATGGTGCGAAGCGTCCCGGAATTTAATAAGATTCGCGACGTCGTTTCCACGCGCAGCCACTTCGTGGCGGCCTATAGCCGAGTCGAGAGTTTACGAAAATTCCGACAGCATCCGCCTTTCCAGCCGTCTTTCCAGCTTCCTTTACTTCTTCACCCCTCGTCTCTCTTTCCCTCTCCATCCTCTGTGCCCGTAAATCCGTCCAAACGATTTGTCACGCGCGCGCTACATCTGCGAGAAAAATCCCGCGACTACCGTGTCTTGATTGTTACTCCGCTATCGTTCCCCTGCATAATCTATCATAATTCGGCTGAGATGATCCCAAGCGCAAAAGGGTGCGGTAAGAAAAACTATACTCTATTTCTCCCTTATATACAATGGCAAAGGTGCAATCGTCGTCGTTTCGTTCATTTTAATTGTCAGTTCCTCCGTCGATTATGAGAGCTGTGTGCTGCTGCGCGGAGATATCCTCGCGACCTTTTTCTTCTTGCAAATTAGTCTCTAGACTCTCCTCACTCGCGTGATCGCGGCAATAACGGTTCTTCAACGCAAAATTATGCATCTAGAGTTCAGCATGCGCAATATGGAACGCAAACACGCGTCCAAATTTATCCGAGTCATAGAACAGAACGGACGATAATGGGAAAAGTCACAGCAACCGTTTTTCATGTTTCTAGCGCCCCGTAGTCGCTCGAGATAATTCTCTGGGAGAGCACGACGAAGTATAATTCCGTATGATAACGACGAACCAGGCGCGTGGCTGATACGAGTCTTTTCGTTCGCGTCGAGAGGCACGACGCTTTCCGCCGTCACGACTGTCATTATTATCCCCCGAGTTCCGAGCTGCCCTTATTCTGAGTGGCGAAACTTTCGGTATCTGCCCCTTTAACTGGTCGCATCGTTAGTAAGTGCTGCCGAGCTGACAGTGTAACAATCCCTCGTCGTCGGGTTGCTATCGCGGCTATTTTTAAACGTCTGCTTTTCTAAAGTGACGCCACGCTACATCATGAGATCGCGGGTGTTAACTTATGTTGAGTGATCGAAACGAGACGACGAGTAATGAGTTCGACGGCGCGAATTCGCGAACAATTTGTGAAACACGCACTTCCCCGAGGGCGCATTCCGCCACTCGACAGAGCGTAAATCGCACACGGGGATGCGTCATCGAGTGGAAATAATTTTGTACGAGAAAGAGAGACAAACCGCAAGGATATTCTCGCGCGGCATGCGCAACCCTCATCATCAGCGAGAGAAAAATTGCCAATTAAAATCGCTTCCCGCTTTGCAGTGACATATTCCGACATAACCGTGCGACTTTATTAAATCAAATTGTCCAATTAGAGCACTCGTGTTTGGAAAATGTCGCGTCGCGATTCGCGCGCGCGTGCTTGGAAATCGTATTGCGCGGTCATATCCACAGTGCAGTCTACAGTGCAATGACACGATCATCGAAATATACCGAGGACAGCGCGGAAAACACAATGTCGCGCTACTTCCCATTGTCGCGACAATTTTCACGGATACTTGATATTCCGCCGAATGTCCGGCGTCTCAAATTTCGCAAACTGATAATAACTTCCTTATTGTCGCGGAGTTGTTCTCGGCAGTTCTTCGCCAAGGACTGGACCGACTAAGTTTCCAAATTGCAGCGGTGGAGTTCGTCACTAGATATAAACATTTGCAGTTTACAACTGATAGTATCTACTAGTACCTAGTCCTTGACGTTTAATTTACCGTACACGACCAGCCAGTTCGAGCGGTAACGTAAAGGGCCTTTTTTCCTATCTCAGCCAACATGGAGCAATGGAGCGTGGCGCCGGCGAGTCTTCTACCGCGGAACTTTTAAGGAGGGACGTTCGCACGGGATCGATCCCTTTGGCGATACGTAAACAGCTCTCATATGCTAAAATCGCGAGTTATCTTTCGAACGTGGCGTCAACCGTCGGAGGAAGGCTCATTCTTCACGGGCGATTAAGTAAACGTGAGCGACAAGTAATTCGAATGTCACCGGAACGCTTGGATGTACGAAGAATACTTGTTTTACAATTTTTGCGTGACATCTCGTTCTGTCGTCAAATTTTCAGCCGTCGCCTTGGCATTGGGCGAAGGGACATAAGCGCTCGTAAAAATCGTCAACGTGTGTCGTTCTGTTAATATTCGCCGAAGACACGGGACAGCTGCGCTGCAATTCCATTATTCCGTTAAACGGTCACGGCAACAATAGAAAACAGTTTACGGCGCTATTCTTGGAAAAAAGCCTCGCTTGTTTCGTACTTTCGATACGACACTGAGGTATTCCGTCATAAAACTTTTAAGGGACAATTTCGCGAAATCGGACGCTGCCAGCGTCGTGAATGAGAGACTCATGCGCGAAATAGACCCGTACACCATAAACGGCGTATCATCCGTTGTTCCCACAGCGCTTTTTCTCGATTTGATCGACACGAGTGAGGTGACAGTCAGCTATAATCTATAAATGGACTAAAGTCCATTAGTGCTCCATTAGTTGTTAATAGCAAAGAGATAGAGATAAAAATTACGATTGAATTATTTATGTGGGATTGTATATGAAGAGTGGCGCAACGTGCATGCATAATTCTACAGTAAGGAGTTCAAATACACCTCACGTTATACGATTGTTTGTAGTTGACGAATATATTCAACTATTTGAACGCAGCGCGCATAACATTGCATTCCTCTCTCTGAGACGTGACTATTTAATTTTAAATATAACAAAATTACTTCTCACGGTATATTATATCAAACAAATATTTTGCGGGATGTGTGCACATTTTTGCAATTTATACCGCGAAATACGAAGATGCGGCGAGCAAACAACTTCGTGATTAAATATTCGTTTATTTATAGTTGGTTCCGGGGTTTACTCCATAAACGTTCGCGGTCCGACGAAAATAGCTGACGGTTAATTTTCGCGGACTTCCTCGGCGCGCGGTCTTAAAGAAAATTACAATTTCTTACAAAAGCCCGTTGTGTCGCGCTGGGTTATTGTTTCATCGAGATAAGGCGTAGAAACTCAAAGAAACGTAATGAGTTATGTTATATAGCGGCTGGCGAAGATTGCTTCCGCCGTGCGCATTCGCCCGTTCTCTCACGGCAGGTGGGGGACGCCGATCGTTACGTCGATCGGCCGAAATAAAGGCGGATAATTGCACGGGACGAAATTTTATCGAGACGTAACGAAAAACTGCGAGGCACGCCGCGAGGGCGAGCGTGTGCGCCGGTTAAACGCTTTTTTATTGCTTACGTAATCTCCGCGGCTAGGAAACGTAAACGCACGGCTGCCGCGGCGGCTCGCTGTAGACACATGAGACACATACTTAGTAATGCCCGTGTAACCCGCCGCATTAGTTCTTGCGCGTCGTGAGCGGAATTAATTAAAGCGTTTTTGCGAGGGCGTCGGTCGCTTCGGCGAGTGAGAGTGCGATCAACATCGCGCCGCTGCCCTAATTGATGTTGTTTTGCATCGTCCCGCGAAGACGATCACACAACTAACCGGAGAGAGCAAACGAATGTGCATCTTGCACTCTCGATGCGCTTCCAGACTTACAATTCTTGTGGAGAAATTTCTGATGAAAAATCATTTGGCTAATCTTTGCCTGAAGACACTCCAAGTGTCCTCAAGCCATCGAGAATTAGACGAAAATTCTATACGGTCACATTTTATAGTAAAAATGTAGCGTTATAATATACACAGAATTATATAATCGAGGAATAGATCGATATTCCAGTAAATTACACAAGCCCACAATTTAAAAAAAGTTGTCTGTGCTGGGGATCTGACTAGGTGTATTATACGTATTTTGGGCTGCTGAATCCAAATCCGATGTCAGATTTGCTCCATCACCCTTGAGTTTCCCGGAAAATCAAGGAAATCGTGAAAAGGAGCAGATATCCATGTTTTTACGGAGACATGTATTCAAGGAAAATTCTAGAGTGACGAATAACCCTATAACCCCACAATCAACGTTGAAAATACATTATGTACTTCAACATCTGATGACTAGAACAACCCAATAATCCAATAACCCATATACTATCATACATATTCGGTTTTAGTTCACCCATAAATCCTTTAACATCGCATAGATTAGAAAATTTAATCTGTGCGTGCCCTATCATGGTCACATTCATGTTATTGTCCACGAGATGGAATCTTTTTACTATTCGAAATATTAATTCTACAATATATGATCGTCGATCAGATAAATCCTGCTGCTTCAGAGGATGTTGGAGACGATGACAACTGCCCCATAAGGAGATATGTACAATGATTCGTTTTCCATGTTGAAGTACATAATGTATTTTCAACGTTGGTTGTGGGGTTATAGGGTTATTCGTCACTCTAGAATTTTCCTTGAATACATGTCTCCGTAAAAACGGAAACATGGATATCTGTTCCTTTTCACGATTTCCTCGATTTTTCGGAAAACTCAAAGGTGATGGAGTAAATCTGACACCGGATTTGGATTCAGCAGCCCAAAATACGTATAGTACACCTAGTCAGACCCCCAGCACAGACAACTTTTTTAAAATTGTGGGTCTGTGTTATTATCCTTCGTTTCATATGCTATTCATATTTTAGAAATTGAAATGTGCTGTTAAAAAAATTTATTGTGTGTTTCTTAACAAGAGGTAGAATATATATATATATATATATATATATATATATATATATAAAAGATTTCGTCTAGAATAAGTCGTCTATTATATTATTCAAGATGAGATTTTATATACTGACTATATTCTGTCTATATTCCTATACTTTTAGAAATATAGTAAAGTTGAAAAGAGAGAATTTTATATGAAATAAAAATATATGTATTATCTCCACGTATAGTAGGGTATCTTCTCGTAAATCGGTATGCCAAATTATCCCATTAATTAATTCTCAGCAATACGCTATCGAATCGATAGCATCGATTTTACAATCGTAATCGCATAATTACGCCAACAATACACGACACAACGTCTCGCTATTGTCGTTGCCTCGAACTGGGTTATCAGGTTGTGTTATAGCTCGTGAGGGAATCGCGAAATGTGCACGCCTAATAGCTGCGCGGACGAACAGCTTTCGTAGAGCGGCTAACGGCGCAATTAGTGCGCGCCAAGTACGAGACGTTTGGACGCGAGTCTTTATATTCACTAAAGCGGCGTTTATCATTTCCGCCCGTGCTTGTCCTGCGAGAGTCCTGCGCAACCGGAACCGAGAGAATCTCCACGCGACGGAGAGGAGACGCGGCGCGGAAGCCGAGAGCGTTTAGTGGGAGATAAAATGTATACACATTGGGGAAACGACTTGCCTGCGCTTTCGCGGTGCATGCGGCGCGACGTTGGTTACAGCCTGGCAGGTACCATATTTCTGGATTTATGCTGACATTCTGGGAAATGAATCGCGTAATAAAGGAGGACACGGGCGTACCCTTCGGCAGGGGGGCGGAAAACAAGAGCGCGAAGATAATACTTGTCGATAGTATTGTTGCGCAACTACTTCCGATCCCTTTCGACACTTTTGCGCGATACAATTTTCTCGGGTTATCGCATGGAAAGCTCTTTCCGTTACGCAAGGGGGTCCTTGCGACGTCAACGAAACGATATCAGACGACGGCGCTCTCGAGAGCGCTTCGTCTGATTTCTCGTGGAACTTGTGTGCGTGTTGTATTAATTTTCGAGACCGCCATCTTCTCTCGTTGATTCTCGCATTCTCGAGATAACTACACAGAGCTCGCGGATATTGAATCGCGCGCGCGTCCGTGATACCGTGGCAAGCATTCGCCCGCTCCGTTAATTCGGAGTATCTGTCCTGCTCTTCGCGCCTGCGGGGGTACATTTCCCCTTTATTATATTTCCGCGCTCGGCACGACGGCTATCTCTTTTTCTTTCTCTACTTTTTTCAGACGTGAAAGCTTAATGGCGTCATCAGTTGGAACCTTTGTTCGCGCGCGCGCCTTCGGTACGCGCGGTTCAAACGCCGCGCAACAAACGTCTCAGGAATTCCCTTTCGATTCTGCCTTCTCTCACGTTTATCATTGCGCACAGCGGCGTACGATTCGTATGCTCGGACATTTTCTCTCTCTCTCTTTCTTTCTCTCTCTCTCTCTCTCTCTCTCTCTCTCTCTCTCTCTCTCTTCGCACCGAATCAGCAACCCGGCTATCTGCGTTTCTTCCGTATTTCCGTATTCCGCGGTTCCTACATTATAGAACCGGGAACACGAGAATTCTCTTTCGAGCGACGGATATCCGGGTCGCCGAGGGGGAAGTTTCGCATTTAAATCGCACGCCTCTATTTTCCGCGGCTATTTACTCGCAACAAGATCGACGCTCCGAAGCGTCATGCAGAGACTGGCAGCGGATCAATTATTACCATCGGAGGTGAATTGTTAACTAGCCGAGCGCGATCTACGCTTCGTACGCGTGTTTGGCGGCGAACTAGATAAATTAGATATGATTCCCGTCTGTTTGGTAGTTGGTCGTTACGTCAGGGGGAAAAAGGAGAATCCAAGATGGATTGCTTTTTGGTCGAGTTATGATAGTATCGTTGAACGTGGTAGCGGTACGATTCGTTAAAATTTCAACCGATCGAAGAGGATTACTGCGAAGAATAGGAGGCGTATTTCGTTTCGCCAAGAAGGAATTTAAAGTCCAAACATTGCATTTACAATTAACAACAGGAAATAATTAACCGGATACAATTAACAATACGGAAATACGGAAGAAACGCAGGTAGCCGGGTTGCTGATTCGGTGCAAAGAGAGAGAGAGAGAGAGAGAGAGAGAGAGAGAGAGAGAGAATTTACAATTAACAAACAAAATAGATACTATAACTATCTCATAATTTAAATACGCTTATATTTATATATTTTAATATAATTTACAATATTCTACATAATTTATATTATCCATATCTAAAAATGATCTAGAAATAATCTAAAAATACGTATACGTCACGCAGAAAATACGCGAACAATTTGCATAGATGTAATTTTGAAATCTACGACACAAACTTGACTAATATTACTTGTACCTATATGCTATTCTAATAGGACATTATTCTAGAGCACATAATAAACCAATATTCTCTCTCTCTCTCTTTTTTATTAAATATATTATATATTCTTTTCTATTATATATATTTTTTATTTAATCCTATACTTAAATACTAATCTTTCAAATATTTGAATAGTGGAATAGCGGAATAGTGGTACAAGTCGGTGACAATGGAAACCCGTCGTATAAAAGCGAATCTTTACCTTTGCATAATTATATATTTTAGAGTGACGTAAAAGTTTAGTGTTCTGCTATTCCCATTCTTTCAAAACCATGGAGGAGTCTTTACAATAAAGCAGTTGGTTTTTATACCGGGTACTTTCGCAAGCTTTTCATTTGTTCCTAGAAACGAGATGAACGGTTTACACCCGGCAATATTCCGTCCAACGACTTGGGTTCGCTGGTCTCTCCCGGAGAGATACAAGATTTTTAAATCCAAGCTAAACGCACAAACGAATAACGAAGAACTGTTTTTTTATATTTACAGATTCGATATTAACTCTCGAAATCACTAAATCAAACATCGATCACGCGCGCGCTAAGAATATTTCTATCAAACTCGCTGTGAGAAACTTAAAAACAGATTTGTAACAACTTTAAACAAGAATTATAGTAAGCAGTTCGAGCGGGAATACAAAGTCCTGCCTGGTAGGATTAAGGAAACAGCCGGAATCAATAAACTACGGTGGCGGTGTTCGTCTCCGCGGGGAGGCAAAGCAAATAGGTGCGCGTGTGTTTGTATGTGTGCATGTACTACGCGTACACCCGCGCACGTATGGAACGCAGGAAGAGTTTGAGGAAGTCCGCAGGGAGCAACGACTCGTGACTACTTTTTGCATACCGAATGTCCGAGAAGAAGAAACATGACATGTAGGATGAGGCTACGACTGAGGGCTGTGTACGCAAAGAAGCTGTACAGGGTGCATCAAGAGTCGCGTGTTTCCTCTTCTCTCGTTATGTACACAAAACCCGCGATTGATTCGAATATCTTCTTAGCGAAAGTTCGACGAGAGCCATTACGCGTACTATTTAATTTTCAACATTAATTACTCCGACCGCTCGGCTCGGAATTCAAATTACACGTTGACTCGTCGACTCGGCGAATTTACAATCGCGAAATTCACGAGGCAAATACGAAAATATAATTGATTATACGAGGACAGATACGTCCGATAAGAAATATGAACGGCGAAGAAGCCGCCACATAATGTGGGCGCGCGTAGGGTGCCGGAAGTTCTTAATCCGGCATTGCGAGCTTCCCTTCCGCGAGATGCTGTCTCCCTTGCTCTGAATGTTACTTAGCTCCTCCTTCCGCCGGTATCCTCCTCTGGAGATTCCTGAAAGGACGACGGCCGGAGCTTGCCGGATTATTAATGGTACCCTACGACGTACCGTTAATTGACTCGGATTTTATTACACGCGCGCTTCGACTTCAGCTTGCAAAAGAGGAAGGGGGACACAGGATAGATCGTCCTCGTCTTACGAGGGTTTCCTATGCGGTTTCAAGGAGTATTTTTGGGAGTCAGTCATCCGCGTCGGTAGCCATTAAGTGCGGATAATGGAGAGAAAAAAGAAATTATAACGCGGGATCGTTTATACGACGACGGAAACTGTGAATAGGACATTTGCTGCGGTTAGCTGTGAGCATAATTAATCGTTGGCCGGAAAGTGGGCCGCCGAAAGTTTCATCTACACGGTGACCTACAAACTCCGATAGAGATCCTTTAGTAGGGCGAATGTATTATCACACAACGGTGGTGTCAACGCTGTCTTGTATAAATTTACCGATACTTTTACTTTTATCTGTAACAGTTGTCAATTAAAATCACCCAGTACAACCAGCCAGTATTTAATTTATCGAGACTTTTTATTGTTCCTTGATACACGGGAAAAAAACATTGCGCATCTATATAGAAAAATTCTTTGTGTTAAATTTTTAACATACACATATGTATAATCTAACATGTTATTATGTTATTTTAACTGTTTTGTGTTGAATTCATATTTGTCATTTTAAGCATTAAAGTAACACAATTTACATGTAACATGTACGTTCTTACGTATATATATATTTTATATGTAAAGATTATACAGATAAATTGTGCTATTTGTTGACATATTTGCTTTGTGTCAAGTAAACAGAAAAATTAGAGCCGATAAATTGGAACATGTAAAATATGTTAAATTTAACACAAAATTATTTGCAGCGTACTAGCACTTGAGAGATACGTAAAAGAACTTATTACTCAGCAATTCATGACTTACAATATTTGTATGTTAATACTTCGCTTTAAATATACAAAATATACTGTTGCGCGATGACACGCGATATATTTATGATAAAATAAATCTAATATGCTCTTCTTTGATGTATTAACTTGACAAAGATTTACCTGTTGCATACAGCTTGTTAATCGGATGTCAAGGTATTATTTAACAGCAAATTATATGTGCCAGCCTCAATAAGCTACTGCTGTTTAATTTCCGATTAATTAATGAAATAATCGTTGGCGCATATAATTTGTCGGGTAGTATCTCTATTACTCGATATTTGCGGATTAAAGGCAACGTTCAGAAAAGTGCTTCATTGTTCCAATCTCGCGCCGATACGAATGCTTTGGCGTCCCGATCGATTTCAATCTGTGATAATAAGCGCACAGAAAACGCGGATAAAACAAATAGGCGGAAATAATTCAGTCGGAAGCCAGAGAGAGATCGTTCATTTTCGTAATTACAAGAGAAATTGATGAGCTTCTCCCTGCTAAGCTCCATTGCCGAGATATCACGGCGTAGACCGAGAAACGCTAATTAATTTTTTATAGCTATTTTTTGAAATTTTTCATATTTAGTCGTGTCCCGATATACATGAAATGCACCATATCCGCAGCTCTCTTGAGGAAAAATGCTTCCCGTCGCGCGCCAGTCGGATAGATAATCTCGAACGAGCAATTTTTGTCGGACAATAAAATTTCAGCGCACGTTGCTTTATATTTAATATACATTAACTGCAGTTTCCCTCTCTCTCTCTCTTTCTATTTATCTCCGCGGTATGTGTCGCGGTATTTTTATCCGCATATTAAACCATGTAATTCGTCCGAAACGACAAAAAGCAACCGAACAACATAACGCATTATTATGACCGTTATGCAGAACGTTACTTTTGTCTCGATGTGTTTACGATGGCGTTTTCCCACGTATGCACGCAAGCCTGTAACTATGTTTTTTTACCACCAACTGCTCGCATCTCTGTAATTCTGAGTTAATTCGTTAACCGCACAGAATTCGCTCTGCTTTCGTGAATTATCCAAATCACGAACACGACGCGAGACACGAATGAGTGACTGATCGTTGAGCACGTCCGAAATGTCACGTGGATCGAAAGTGCTACTCGCCTTGTCTACGACAGTCCCTGTCGTAATTGCGAGCAATCGATAATACTCCATTAAGTGATTATGGCTCGGTATTGTCGACAACGTTTTAAGTGTACCCCGCTTCAGTCATCGACATAGATTATGATAATAACCTTATCGAACCTATGACCACCACTCGATGTAGTCGATGACGGTGAATATTTACGACAGCTAAAAGCACCGTTTTAAGGAAATATAGAGACCTTGTTAATTCAATTATTAATAAAGTTAATACTCGAGTTATTAACAATAGCAATATTAGTAACAATAATATGATATATTAGTCTCAATAATATTGCTGTTGAGTTAAGAAACTTCATCCTAATCGATTGTGCTGTTGACGAATGTTGTTGATACATCGTGTACTCGGTATATAGTTTTTTCTTGTTTGTTGTATAGAAGGATGAAATAATGATCTTTTCGCTTAATTACATTGTCTTCAAGAGACTCGCCGCCTGATTATATATGACGTATTCTGTTAGTCCAGATTTATGGCAGAAACTGCCGCGTTAATTAAGAAACGCGAGTGGTGCGACGACGAGCTACATGATCTATTCCGTACGTAGAACGTACCGCGTCCCTTCAAAGCACACTTAATCCTCATATTCCAAGCCACGGGGAAATCGAAGAAGAAAAAAGAGAGAGTGGGAGAGATGCGGAAAAGAATTACCATCAAGATGCCTGCTCTCACCACGAGATTAAAAAAGCTCGACTAATATTCGTCAGTGGAATTGCGGCGGTTCGAATGAACGGAGAAGGAGCTCGGATACTTTTCAGCGGGTTTTCCGACGAGTAAGGTGGAAACAACGGTAGGAGCAGGAAGAACAACAACTACTACTGCTACTATTACCACCACCACTACAACCATCACTACCACCACCACCACCACTACCATCACTACCACGTTATCACTACCAACGACTGCAACGACAACAGCGCGGTATCGTATTGAAAACTTTTCGTGAAGGCACGTCTCATTTTCAAATTACTCCGAGCGACCGTTGGCGCACGCTCGCTCTCGCGCCCGCGATAGCGATACCGCCAGGAGGAGGAGAGTAGGCGGAGAGGGCACATTTTAATCAAGCGCTTATTGAGTTGAAAACTCGAATATTATTGCGAGACCCGCAGACCGAAGTTTCATGGCACTGTGGCGGCCGCCGCTGCCTACAGATGCTATCTTACAAGTGCTTCGCGCCTAGATTGCGCTGAGACGGAATCGATACTCGTCGCGATATGAGAATCATGTTAAATCAACGCGAAATCTGTTCGTGCAATTTTTTTCAGTCTTATTAAATCACAAAAACATTAATATTCCTTCCATATTCCCCTATGTTTTCGAAACCGATAAAAAAACAAGTTGGAATTTCGATTATTTTTCTGAAAGTTATGATAAACAAATAAAAAGTTTGATAAATTTTACTCATGTTTCATGTTTACGTAATTTTTTTCTATTTCTAAGGTTAATTAACCTAAAAATTAAAGTCAATCAATCTTTTAGCTAATAACCTAATTAACCAAAGATAAGTCCATAAAGTCAATGCAATACATGTCATTTCGGGACGGGTTGGTAAATTCTAAAATCTCAGTGACTGAGAGATGTGAGATAGTGGAAAATTAACAGAGTGAAAAAATTCAAAAGAGCCGAGAGCACTATTATGAAGCGCAGTAACAGGCGGGTTCATTCGAGAGTTAATCAGTCGCGTGCACGTCAAGATTCACGAAGTGTCCGAGATCAGACGAATGCGGCTGTCGTTCGAATTGTATTAAGTAGGGAGAGCCCGCTGTGCAGTCGGTGGAACAATTGTCATTCCGCTCGTCCACCGTGACTGCCGGTGCTCCATATATTTTTTTTTCTTTTCGCAAAACTCGAGAATGGGGGAAATGGGCAAATCCTGCACCGTCGTGTGCGGAGATATCTCGTTCGTCCATTCGTCGAGGTCCAACGCGGTGCGCGATGTTGATTTTTTTTTCACTCGCGACTTTTATCTGCTTGAAAAATCGTCGCCCCTTTTGTACAGGTGCTTCCCGGACCTGACGTACTCTACATCTACTGATCCAGCCCTGTCCCTCGCTTTTCTCTCTTCTCTCGCTCGTCCTCGCACTGTTCACCACCACTACCGCCACCCCGGCCGCCTACGTTCACCCTCGTTTTCTTGCACGCCGACGAATGCAAACCGCCGCGATCGATGCAAGTTTCATAAATTAGCCGACCGCCACGTCGATGTACACGTACGTACATGTCGCCCCATACAGGGGCGCCGTTCACGAGCGCAATTACGCTCGCTGCACGCGCACCGCGTCGTTTTTCACGAGCGTTCACGACAAAATCTAACGGAACAGTATGACATCCCCGGGAAATACGAGCGCGACGAGAATCACTTTTAGCAGCTCGCGCTTCTTCGTCACGCTCTCACGGCATTCTTGCGCACGCTGGACGACCAACGAATTTTTCACGTGTTTATTCGCAAGTATATCACACGTTAAGCAAATTTTTTTCGGAGGGAGGAGGGATTGAAAAAGTACATTTTGAAAGACGTTGCGCGAATCAATCAGTTGGGACGGTACCGGAATTCGGAACGTAAACGGGTCCCGTAATCCGAAAGCGCGAATGTCACGAAATGCGACATGATGAGAGTAATCTAGCCACTTTATCGTGAAATCTACACAAAGCGAGCTCTGTTCACCTCTCTTTCTCTTATCCTTTCTCTCACTCTCTCTTGCAGGCACGCAATCTTTTTATCTGCTCTCGAGAACGATATGCACCGGAAATTTTCCGCGACGCGTTCGCACAGCGCATTGTGTCCTCACGCGATCATAAAGAACTATGATGGCATTACCTATATGAGGAAACAAGACATATTGAGCCGTAAATGCCTTTCTCCTGCGGGTATCGATGCGAAGTATCGAGCGCGAAAGCTCGCAATAAATCTGATACTTCTGCCGGTGTTTTAGATGCTGTTATGTCCTATTTATGAAAATATCTTGCCAATAATTTATCGAAGCGAGAGGAGAAGAGAAAGAAGGAGGAGAGAGAGAATTTTCGTGATGTCGCTTTACTTGTTCGTCTGTTTGTCCTAGTGATCGACGTCATCTTCGAGGATATCAATTGAACGGGACGTTTTTAGAATCCTCAAGCTCGCCCGTAATAGTTGAGATTCCCCCCAACCTGCGGCTCTTTTCTCCGGCTTTCTCTCTTTCCGCCGCACATACGGAATACTACCACATCCCTTGGCAGTATTTCATAACCCCCTTCCTCGGCGGTAACGGTCTGCCAACTCTCATTGATTGAGCAGACACGAGCCGGAGAACGCGGCGGCGAAATAAGCTGCGCGTCAAGTCGGTGTGAGTGAAAACGTTCGCGCGGGTGTGCGTGGCCGCGCGCACAGTACGACTTGTAACGTGTATCCGGATGGCGCGGCGTCGTCAGCGGAATTTTAAATTCTCTTAAAACGGCGTATATCGACGATACTGAAATTTCGTCAAGCCTCAAATAGAGACTTGTATATACGTGTAACGTGATGTACACCTCTGCGCGCGCGTGCATGTATGTGTGTACGAGCGCAAGCGAGTGTACATGTGGACAGGCATACACTGACGACGGCGACAGGCACGGATGTACGACCGGCTCGACGACGTGTTTCTCTCAGACAGAAACGATCGGCAATCGATTCTACGGAATTTCGTGCACGTCTCGCGACATACACCGCGAGACCGGGGGTGGATAAACGTGGATAACATCGATATCCGAATTCCAGTTAAGCCTGTTCCGCCCAGCTTCGCTGCAGCGTACGACGGACGATAGAATGAGAATGAGATTTGTCAGTAATACAAACGTCGACGTCGCAGGGATTTCTCTCTTTGCTTCTCTCTCTCTCTCTTTCTCAGAGGCTCACCGAGAGTCCCTTCGTTCCTTTTTGCTTATCCTGAAGAAGCACGACTGGAAATAATCCACCGTGACAAAAGCTCTTATGCTAACAAGTATCATCAAGTCTGTCGTTGCGCAAAAAAGACTCCGAGACTGCATGTATCCCTTGGTTTTAACTTTTTCCTTACGCGAGGGGAAAAAATAGAGGAGAAGAAGAAAAAAGAAGAGCGGGGTATGAACTTCTTCTGTGTTTATATTTATTGTTTTTTTTGTGAACTTTTGCTGAAATTTATACCTGACGATGAATTGTTTCATAAGATCTCACCTGACGGAACTTAATTTAATTTTTCTCCATTTCTTTTCTTTCCCTTTTTCTTCTTTCCTTCCCTTTTCTTTTTTTTTTTTTGAACCCGAGAGATTGTGCCAGTGCAACGCCTCGCACTTCTCCAGCGACGCCCATGAATATAAATCACTGAGCTACGCAGTTGGTCTTTTCATAAGGTAGAGATGAGATTGTTGCAGCAGTATTAACATCGCAACGCAGCGGAAGATCTCGGGATCGATCAAACGCGTCCGATAAAGTAATTAACACGCGACGATAATTTCGTATGGGCTAACTGGGTCGTGACGCGAATTTGGCTTACTGTATTGAAAATAACTCCACCGCGAATTACTCGCTCAGTTATTTTGATAGCTTTGTTACCACGATCGCGAAATCACCAATTTTTGCCGAAGCGATAGCACACAGTATATTTAGAATCCGCGCGAGTTAATAGATCTCGTTGCCTTACGTTCTATTTGTTAACATGCGTGTTATTATACATTACATCCTCACTGTAAACAGCGCAATGCTGTATTGTGTGAGTTAATATTGATCAATAATTATTGTAATTACATCGTGTTGTTATTATCATTATTGTTATTGTTACGTGGTATATGTGAGACTCGGTCGATAAATGCATCCGGCTCGCACAGAATTCAAAAATCAAGAGAATCGTATATATTTGCGCGCGCAACTTTTAACGCGATTATAGTTATCGTGTCGATTATTATCATGATCGGTACGAATGCTGTATCGAGCGTCACGACGGTCAAAAGCAGGCATGGTTCACGTAATGAACGGCCGACGCGAATATTTGGAAGTAATCGTTATTATTGATGGGAGAAAGAAAGTCGCCTGCCTTCGTTTCTCATTTCCGGTTCGAGGGGCAGGGCACAAATCACGTCGTAATTGCTAAATGTAGCGTGACGCGGCGCCCGAACTGCGAACGGAAAAGGGACGGCGTGTATGTAAAATTGATAAAAGTCCCTGGCACACGTACTTCTCTGCGTAAACCAATCCGCGTGGGTACGGGACTTTGCGCTGTGGCTAGAAGGAATTGCGCGCGGTAAGTACCAGCAGTAGTTACGTATCCAAAGCGCGCGCTCTCGCTCTACTTCGTTGCTCGCTTATTTTTTTCTTTTCCCGAGAGGCAATATCTTCCTCCGAGGTGCTCTCAGTACGTACGGTTTAGATCATGTTTACGTCGCGCTTCGTAGTTAAAGGAACTCATTGATGCACACATCGGCTCCTTATTAGGAGATCTCCGGTGCAGTGCAACACCGTCGTGCGAATTAATTCATCGGAATCTCACGACAACGCCACGCTCGAAGACCCTACAGGCGTCGCGACGCGCTCGGCAACGATGTCTTGCACGTAGAGAGACGTGTAAGTACACGGACGCGGATACACCCGGTATTTGTACTCTTATCTTACCCGGAGTAAATTCAATGTTTGTACGCCGTGTCAACGCCCGTACATGGAGGCGGTATCACGGCGGATTTGAAGATGCAAATGCAATGCCGGTGGGTACTTCCGCGCGTGCCCGCGACGCTCCTGTCGGCGACGGCGGCGACGTCGACGACGACGACGATGACGACGACTACGACTACGATGAATTTGCGTATCGCGACGTTTCATAGGTAACAGTGACGGCCGCATGTTGCTCGATTATAGTTTTCTGCATCTAATATCGAGTATTGCACGAGTTGGAAAACGAGTTGGCCGGCGGTGATGGGCAAAAATTGCATATTTGTGAATAATGAATAAAAATTTGAAACGCGCGAATTTGCGAAAATATATTAGTCTAAATAAAATAGTTATAGCATAATGCATCTTCCATGAAAAAGCATATATACATTCAGTATGATTCATCTGTTATTCACAAAGATATTATGCCCAATACTGACCCAAACTATCGATTAATTGACTTATCTACCGATTCTTTGAATAATTCGCTCAAATTTTCTACAAAATCAATATTGAGGAGTTAATAATAATAATAATAATAATAATAATTATTATTATTATTAAGATTTTCTCCTAGCTGCCTGTCGCGAAACTCTTGATTGATGACGTCAGAAGTGAAAAAAATGCGTGCCCAAAATCTTATATATAAAATATGTTGACATGAAAAAGATATATCCAAAAAATAACATTTGCAATCAATTAAATACTTCTAAAATATTCCAAATATTTTCCTTTTGCTCTAACAACCAATAAATATATAATCGTAAAGTTAATATGATATGTGCGTGTGTGTGTGTGTGTGTGCAACCTTCCTTTTTAACCTGTATTTTTCTATGATTTTGTTAATTTCATAATAATTTGTTGATAGTTACTTAATAATTTGTTGATTTTAACAGTCGCATATATAAACAATTCTTTCTGAAATTTAAAATGTTATCTGTTGAATAAGAAAGAACATAGACATATCTTTATCATAAGTTTAATTCTTCCTGAAAATAATATGCAGTATTACTTTATTGGAATAATTGCGACGAGACCTGATAATGGCTCGTTAAATTAATAATCGTATTTATAATCCATACGTCTTCGATATGTTGTATATAAAATCAATTATATTTCCTTTATATAATATTAAACATCCTTTATTCTAATTTAATTTCCGCTTGCGATACGAAGTGACTCTTAAATTAGCTTTTATTCGTGTAACTTCCGAATTATTCCAGTTACCCTTCCTACCTAGAAAACTAAAATCCAATCAATCGTTAAGTATCGATTACGCTAATTTCTATTCTCATTCACTGAATAAGTCTGGTCACTCGTTAATCGCACTTGAAGGCCGGTCTTTTGTTGGGACAAAGCGGCATCTCCCCTTTAAAAGCGATGCGCGATGTTCAAAAGCTTGACGCGACGCTAAAGCATACGCGAAGTGGAGGACGGGGAATATGCTCGGCGCAAAAAGGAGTAGCGGGTTGAATATGTCATTCTCACGTCCGTACATGTAGGGGCTATTTTTTTCATTAGGCGCTTTATACATCGCCTAGACGCTAATTACGTCGCTTATATCGTGCGCCAAGTACTTCAAAGAACATAAAACGTCGAAAGTTTGTCGGACATCTCGCGACGCACGGTAATCTATGTTGCATGTCATTATACGCCAAGCAGGTTTTGACCCGACGTTATAATAAAAGTATTTGCTGTGGTCTCTCTTGGCCGGGCCATTGCGATTTCCACTTTCATGTAGAACCTTGTCGACGATGCGTTATGAGTTGCGTTTTCAACATAGCGAGATTAGCAGTCTGATCTCGCGCTTTTGTTCCTGCAAAAATGTAACAACAGGATGGTTGAAGAACCGCCGAAATACCTACATTATCTCGAACTTTAATTTCTCTCTCTCTCTCTCCTTCTCTTTCTTTTTCTCGTTTAGTATGCAACGCAAAACATCATCGCGTCACGACAGCCGACAAACTGGCCATTTTAAACAAAATATCTTGCACAGAAGCGGTCTCTTCCTCTCGAAACGTGCGATTATATTTTCGGTTGGACGCACTCTCAGTACTTAGGCAACGTTAAACAGCGTTTTTGATAAAGGAATATATGCGAGAGGAAGGACATAATATAAAAGTTCGTTCCGGAATGACTACGAGCGTGGAAACGGTTGTGTGAAAAGTAAGAAGATAACAGAGTAAAACACTCAGCCTGGCATTCAGCGGTGTACACCCGGTAGCGCGAAAGTCAAAAAGCGTAAGCCGCCCGGCGAGAAACGGGTAGAATGGAGGATTTATTGTTACGTCGGTTTTTCCTGAGTTTTAAACCGAACGCCAGACTGTCGTATTACCTCAAAGTTTTCTATAAGCTTCGGAAACTTTAGTATTAAGGTATTGTTATCGCGTCGGAAATTCCTGAGACGTTTGCCGCGAGCGCTGGATGTTAATACCCCGCGCGAAACTCTCCCAACGGTACATTCGGTTTATTTAAATGAAACCAACTTTCATTGTGATGATATCGGCTCGATCAAAATTCCCAAGAATTTCGTCAATTTTTACACGTGAACAAAGAAATGTCTAAAATATGATCACTGATTTGAATGCTCGATTTCGTTTGGCTTAATTTTTGGGATTTCCCTGAAGACGTGATTTTAAATAATGAGATAAAATGAGGGCGAAAAGAGCGAAGGGTGGAGCTTATTCCAGCATAGTGCTGGAGTGACGATGCATTGGAGAAAACGACGATGAATGTAGCAGCTCGACCATGTACACATGTGCCCACACACACACACACACACACACACACATATATAGAAGCAGTTAAGTGTCATGAAATAATGTTATACCGTCGGCGGTAGACTGTTATTTCTAATCCGTGAGTAAAGATCGTACGTTTTCATTTGATCCCGTCTACGCCCATTACCGGCGTGTTATTCTTCCTGCTATTAAACCGTAAACTACAAGTTTCACGTTGACCTGACGTTTCTTTTCATTGCCATGAGGAGACAAGATGGAAATTCGTGATTAAGTTAAAAGTACTAAATTTCTGGACACGTGTCTGATTCTATATACATTCTTATTCTTTGATCTTTAAATATAAATATTTAAATTTTTAATACAGAATATATTTATATATTTTATGTTAAAATCGTAAAAAAATTGTATTTAAGAACGAAAACGATAAGAATGTCCAGGATTAGATGCGCATTTCCGGACATTAATATTTTTACTTATTTTTGCAAGCGCGACGTCAGCGATTGACACGTATATCGTAAGGAAAACGAATAACGCGCGATTGACCCGAGATAAATAGAGAGTAATACTTGAGACTGTCAAAGCGTCGCGAAAATATACGCAGGAAACGAAGTGGGTTTATTAAAATGAAAGCCCGTTACCTAAAATCCGCTGCCTTCGAGCTTTCAGAAAAATTGACATCGTGAATTCGTCGCACCGTATGCCGTGCGCGAGTTCTCTCTTTCTCTCTCTCTCTTCCCCCCTCTCTCTCTCTCTTTCATGCAACGATGCGAGGTAAGTGCGCCCCGGTACTGGCTGCGACGTAAAATGCAAAAATATGTCATCCGTTTTCATATTATCAGCACTTCCCATGTCGACTTTCAGATCGAGTGCGCGTCCACGGAAATATGTTTCCCCCGCGGAAAATATCGGCCGACCCACGGCCACGTTTCGGGCGGGTAACATATTTTGGCCGATCGAATTATTTGTAACTGTACCGACCAGACACGCGCATACATCTTCCGCGCGATCCCGTAACACTTCCTCATTCGTTGCTCTTCCGACACGAGTCTCGAACTATCCGAGGGTATCGCGCGGTACACAGTACCTGAAAATTCCGGCGAAATTCCGATAACAAAGGAAAAAAAGAGAGTTTATTGGATTTCTGGCGAAAAGTTTGGCAATTATATTACTGGCGGACTGAATATGTCGAAATATGTCGAATGAAATATCAAAAGGTCCGTTAATGTTTGAATCAATCGAGGTATTTCGGAATATAATCGTCAGCCATCGAAAACCATTGACTTCTGTCAATGACGTGCTTTTCACCATAAATGAAACTACAATATCCGCTCGACTTTACAACGTTTTTTCTCGATATCGATGGAATTTTGCTCGTCCTAAGTGGAATCTTGGACTAAACGAGCTATCATCGCGTGACTTTAATGGCTTCATGAGGTGGAAATATTTATCGATTTGGCGGGACTATTGGGACCTGACGGAGTTTCGTTTCGGCAGATAAGTCAAACTTTGAATTATCCGAAACACGTCGGGCTAGATTCTGGCGCGAAAACACGGCGCTATGTGTACGTCACAGACTTTTCTTGAGAAAAACGCAAAGTCGCTCGGGGATATCGTGGAAGTAACCACGACACATTGGTATGCCGGAAATTCGAAACTTTTGGCTACGCTCGCGGCGCATAATAACATTACGTCGGGATCACGTCCAGCATCGAATATTCAGGGGAAGTATTCGTGTGACGGACATCGGACGAATTGAGACGAGTGCACTTCGATCTGCGAAAAATTTACGTCCGCACTCCCGAGGAAAAGGATCGCATGTGTACGAGGGAAGTTTGTAAATCCGCCGCCGGGATTCACGACGTCGGCGATTTTCGTCACTCGCAAAATTTTCGGGTCTTGAAAATCTACGGAATTCCATTCGCGTGTTTACCTTCGCGAATATCGTCACGCCCGGCACTCCGTCTTTTTAATTTAGAATTTTATTTTCACACACGCGAGAAAAAGTTGAAAATAATAAACCGAATGAGGTGACAGGTAGAGACGAGAAGTCAATTCGCGTCTTGTCTCTACAGACTTTGAGCCACTTCTTTACGTTTCGCAATTAGAACTTTTCGGATAAAAGTCTTTGATTGAATATGAATGTATGAAGACGAGCCACGCGCGCCGTTGGGTTTCCCATGCGGCTCGCCATACGTTATCACCCTAACAAGTCCTCTGTATAGACTCGAGGTTCGCCGTATTACGTAAGCTAACATTTCTCTGTGTACGTAACAATTTCCATGATTTCCTTGCAGATTAGGCGTGCACGATCAAAGCCCCAACCGCATCAAATATACATTCCCAGCGGCGTTCGATTGAAACTTACCAATGAGACCGGCAACAAACGCGCTCCGATAATTATCACATAATTACGCGGGCAACGGCCGAAATTACGCGCGATAACGCGACGCGTAATCGCTTCTGCCAGCATCGAGCATTAAGCATGTCGGTCAATTTTCGAAAATTTTAATTAAGCCGCGTAGCGCGCGCCATGTACGGGCCGGCTTCATATTTAGGTTAATGGAGATCGGTTCGACGGTATGTAATAAACCTCGCGCCGTCGTGCTGGGAATATTTGGGACGAGGACTCTGTAAGAGAGAACGGATGAGAACGGGGAGAGAGGGGGGAAGAGCGAGTCAAGCGCTCATTTTGCGGAATATAAAAGTTTTACGAGGCGCGCGGGAACTGATGAGTCCGGTACGTAATGCTGCTTGATCCATCAATACCTGTCGGCTGCGCCGCGGACACCGAGCTAGAAAATTTATCATTGCCTATAAATCAGTCTCGCGGCGTGGGAATTTTCAGGCTGACGAAGAGAACGCGCCGGGGAACGTGTCCCAATTAAGAAAGGCGGACCGGAATCTAGAACCGACAATTCGAAAAGCTGCCGTCGCGCGACATGGACTTGTGAACTCGATGAACTCTTATCGTTCTCATGCTTTATATTCACGAAGTAGTACGCGTCTTTCGATTTCTTCATCAAATGAGACTTCGATATTTTTTGATCGGGAACTGTTTAACAGATAGAGACGTCGGCTTCGACTTGATACACACAGCTCCATTAAATTTAGCAGCTTCCATTGTTTTTCTTAGACTAGAACTCGTTCGTTCAGTGGAGATGAACTTTCAGTGAACTTTCGCAAAGCTCGTTTGAAATGCCATGCAATAAGAAATCTTATTTTTTTTTACCAGTAATATATCGACGTTTCTAACGAGTTTCGTCAATTAACGTGATTTACGTCTTACAACGCGCTCGTTGTCGTCAACAGGTATGTTCGCGCACAAAGTTTTGTTGATCCCTCTCGAGGAATTCTTTTCCCATCCATTTCAAAGAGTCTGGTTCGCGTCCTACTGACAACGGGGACGGCGACGGCGACGGTGACGGTGACGGCGACGGCGTCGGCGTCGGCGTCGACGACCTCGGACACCTTTTCTACCGCAGGAACTCGTTAAAAATACGTTTGCAAATGGGATTCCGCCGGGCGACGAGCCCTTTTTTTTGTTGCATACTCCACCTCCCTCACCGCTCTCTTTAAAGTTTCATGCCTCGTGGGAATGGATCGCAGCTGCGCAACTACAGTTAAGCACCGCAGATCGCACTGAAGCAAAGCTAGAAGCCGCAATCTTCGTTCAAAAAGGACCTTTCGTCCGCTACGAATCTTCTGGCTATAGAAGCTTAGACGTATATCGCTCTCACGTTCTATTAATGCCGTTCCCGTTGATGTCTCATAGGCGTCTCCAGATAACGTCAAGCGCCATGACAATTACGAGTATCCCGACACCCAAGAAACGTAAAATATTCTGTAAGAATATGAGAATGCCCGAATCGAAATTTTGGGGTTCTACATGGACGCTATCAATTCAGTCAAACTTGAAGAACCAGTGGAGAATCTTGAAATTAACGTTGATTATTGTCCTACTTATGAGGTTATAAATGATTACCTATTTCTTTTATAATGAAACATAAAGAAAATTCTGCTAATATCCTCTTAAATAACTTCACGATCTGTACTATAAGCACTTTTAGAAAATAAGTATCAGGAATCATTTAATATCATATGATAATGTTTTATTTTCTGAGAAAGCAAAATTTATTATTTTATTTACATATTGATTATATTTACCCATTAATTTTTATTTCAATACTTGTTTTTCATGCATATTTTATCTGCACAGTCGAGTATAAATTATATAAATAATAAAGTACTGATTGAAGTTAAGAATAGAGATAAATGCAAACACAAAATTTACTGCATGAAAGGATAATAGTTTGTATGGTGTTATACTTTGAGATACTAGTCCTTTAAGTTTGATGGAATTTGCAGAGTTATATCGTAGAACCAAAATTTCAACTTGGATAATGTGATAGTAAATTTATGTTGTGCAATGTAAAGTCAGTATCTTTTGTACAATTATGATTCGCTCTTGTATGTATGAGTATTAAACAAAAAAAAACACTTTATCTGCGTATAACTAATATAATAAATTATTATGAGTTTAAAAAGATAAAATTGCTTTAATGATTAAACGGAAAGTAATAAACGCGATTTTAATGTGTTGCAAATAAATCCTTCCACCTGAAAATCGCTAGAAATGATTTATAAATGCAATTATGATTAAAAATATTTATATAACAGCTTTATGTTACATGGATTTTAACCAATAAATGCATCAGCAAAGAATAAACTGTTTTCGTTGCTTTCGGCCTTTTTATTATTTACGCACACGTGTGCTAAGCTCTTCAAGAATTTCCACTCATAAGCGCAGCAAAATCAACAGCCCTCGTTCGAAAGAGAAAAATAGATTAAATAAAGGAATTTGTATGGATGAATAACGTTATTTTTTCTACTCTTTTGTTTTTTAACCAAGCGTTGAATCATAGCACAAACGAGTAAACTAATCGAAAGTTCCGTTTCCGGAATCGCGTTTTAGTGCGCGCGTGGCGAACGATCGCGAAATTGGCTATCGATCGTGAAGCACCGATTTCGATATACGAGCAATCGGTTGTGCTTGGAATTGTTTTAAAAGCTGCGCGTGCCGCTCGAATTCAAGCACATCTATTATTTCGATGTCGGCCTCTCACCGTGCGTAAACACAGTAAGTGTTCATTGTCGTTGCTCCGCATTTTCTGCTTCGCGTGTATTTGCCGTCAAAACGCCAAAAACTACTACACCATTATTTATTGGATTCCATTATTCCCACGAGCGGTAATTAAAAAGTTCGTGTTTGGACTTCGAGCGGCCGATCGTACTGCCGCCGCCGCCGACGCTGCCGCCGTCGCCGCCGCTGCCGCCGCCGCTGCCGCCGCCGCACCAGAGTTCGCGAGTTGTTGCAAAATTCGAGCGGAAAAGGCATCAATTAAAAAATTACGACCGCGTTGCAAGTCGGCGCACGGTACTCTACGTATCCATCGCGAAGTAAGTCTTTATTCTCTTGATTAATGTTTCCTTCGCCGCTAATGAAAAGTAAACTTTTATTACCGTCTGCGCGCGTTCTCGGAGAGAGAACATATTTATAATGAGTAAATAATAGCGGCTTATTAGACTTTTCGTCGTCGGCAAGGAACGTGTCTAACGTGTCTAATGACTAAATCCGCGTTGCGCCGGCTAGCTGCCGTTTCGCTTACGAACGCACGTGCCAGCATGACATTAATATTTTGCCCGGTGATTTGTAATCCTATCCTATGCGGCGGTATTTTATACTGGGATTGTTCAGGATATCACTCGGATCGGGTGAGTGAAAAATGGATCGATCGATCATATCGTTTGGACGGACACGTTTCAATTGCTCGTGACAAATGTTTATAAAACGATCGGGTTAAAGATAGGAAACGTGATGTATCTGCGAATAAATATTTGCTCATCGGCCGATTTAAGTGGCACTACGATAGTCAGCCAGTTGCGCAACAATCGTTAAATTGTCTCGTGATCCGCTGCAATTAAAGACGCGAGTGATACGAGTCAATGATAGTGCCCGACGCAATGTGCAAGCGTCTAAAACATTAATGAGCGAATATCTCTTCAGTTTGTTATGCAGTGGTTATTGTCAGATTGTTTTACGTAATTTCTGTTATATATTCCGTGCGCTTATATATTCGATGCGCAATAAATCATCATTAAATTTGTTTCTGAGCTGCGCTGCTCGTTGCACATTACCTTTGCGAGTCGTAGATAAGGATAGCCAACATGTATGTTGTTAATTAAATAAGTTTGCAAAACTACATCAATTTTAATTTTATTAAAAAATACGACAGATATTATGCAATATAATTATAATAATTCTCGCTCATTTTCTATGTGTTGGAATCATACTTGCTTAAAACGAGGTACATTATAAAGATACATTACTTATGAATGAATCGTATAATTTATGTAACTTCGGCAATAAAAAGTAAAAACATTAAACTGGCAATAATTAAATTACGAATTAACTGTGAAAGTAGACTTTACTCCCCCTCTAATTTAGACTTTACTTCTAATTTATTTATCGAATATCGTTGCCTACTCTCGTATCTAAAATGAGTTACGCAGAAGATGTTAACGTGTCTCTCGGATAACAAACGCAATTGCGCGAGAAGGAATAAATGCTCCACTTTATGTTCCACAAGGCACTTTATTTTAGTTTACGGCTCCGCATTACTATTCCCACAATTAATTATATTATCTGCTCAGACGGGCTACATAAATTCCTGGTTAACGTCCACTTCAACGTTGGTACACGTCAGAACTTGACGTGCACACGGCATAGCCACGTGGCGCGCGAGTATTTCAATTTGCAGTTGCATTCTGCGCCCAGTGTTTGAAATCCTGCTCCTGCGCGCAGCAGAATCGCGCGAATACATTTACATTACTTACCCCGGAATCGTGATATTTAGCTACCCGCCTATTTGGTACATATTCCCGGAGTCTCCCTCGCGCTTACGGTACCGTTTACACGGCGTGCGGAATATACGTTCCGCTTAAATGGTAGAAAGCACGTTATCCGGCGCGATACTTAACTATAGATAAAACGCACAATAAGTAAGAATTCCGAGCTTCCGGCGCGCGCGGCATTTTGCTGAATAAATGTAAAAAATTGGAGACTTTTCGCGGACTATCCTATAGATTCTTCTTTATCCCATGAAACATACGCACTAACCGCGGTAAATTAAATTATTATTTAATTTCCTATTTTTTCAGAGATGAAAGAAATGCTTCTTTTTCTTGTAAAAGAAATTTCTATCAATGACTATAAATGTGTTTTCCTCTATTCGACTTCATACGTACGAAGAAAAAGAAATATTCTCTCTCTCTACGAGAAAGAGAGAGAGAGGGAAAGAGGGAGAAGGAGGGAGAAAGGGAGGGTGAGAGAGAGAGAAAGCGGGGGAGAGAAAGATGCTGGTATTAAAAGTCCGTTATCACGTGACGGACTTTCCAAGCATTTCTCAATAAAATACGATAGTTCGCTAATTACATCGAGATCGTGCCTGAGGTGACACCGCGGGCAGTCAGCTTAAAATGTGGAAAAGATACGGACTTGGCGCGGGTGGTTAAAGCCACGTCTGGAAGAAAGTAATAATCGTTATGCAAAGCTGTAGTCTGCGCGAGATAACTGGCAAGGGCTACTTAGAGAGAAACTCTCTAACCTGTAGCGGAGAGTGCCGCGCGGCGATTCCCCTCGGTGTACCTTACATTTCATAATTTGAAAAAAAAAAAGACGACAGCCACGCGATGCAACATAGTGGGGCGCGCGATAAGCCTGCGCATAGAATTAAGAAACAGGAGCGCCGGCGAAAAAAGACACTATCAAGAGAGATAGTTACTTCATTTCTCCCAAGCACCAATGAAGCAAGCACTATCAGATGCATGATTTATAATACCTTCGGCGCTCGCTACCATCGGAACCGTTTAAGTGACGTCGTATTGTAGTATCGTAGTGTGGTTAAAAAATAAAGATAAAACGAAGCCGAGCCGAGCGACGCTACCGTAAAAACAAAATTGTATTATATTCGATTCCATTAGTTTCCTCACGTTCCTGTAATTAAATACTTTTAATCAGTTACACAATTACCGTTCGCGGATCTGTATATTTTTCCGACATAAACAGAAATGTTATACTACTCGCGGTGAAACGTGAAATTATTGAACTTCTCGCTGTAATATTTTTAATGGATGTGGCGTACTTGGCATATATATGGGGCGAATCACTCGCGAAATCCATTTTAAACGTATTTCAAAGCGAATTCGGGAGGTGAATTTACTAACCGCTCCTATCGTTTCATATTGTACTGACCGATATTTCATCCCCAACGTCACCCGTGCACGACAATTTTTTTGTACATGTACCAACTGTCGTTAGATAATCGGTGTCCCCGCCAGACGTTCATCAATCATTACCATATCAGCTGGTTGAGCCGTCCTTTCATCAGAGACAAATGGACGATCCAGCTAGAAAGTATGTCAGTACGAAAACGATGTTCGCGATTCGCGAATCGCGCAACCGAGTCGCAAGAGAGAATATCGAGTTTCCAGATAAATTCTTGTCAAGAGATACCGTCGCAAGATAAACTTCGTTGTAAAATTCCTTCGTTATTGTTCTCAACGTATGATCGCTCGCAAAACTACTAAGAAATAGAGAATAGACTAAGAAATAGAGGATATGGGGATTCTAAAACAATTTGAAGATGTAAGGCGGGAGGAAGTGGTTTTGATGGGGAGAAGTAGTTTCGTTTGGAAGGTTGGTTTTGATTGGGGGATTTAATTGGGGTGAAAGAGGTGGTTTTGATTGGGGAGGGAGAAAAGGGATTTTAAGTTTGAAACTAAAAATTATGATACCCCCATAATCATTCTCTCAAATCCCTCTTTCCTGCCCCAATCAAAACCACCCTTTCTCCCATCAAAATTCCCTGTCTCCAATCGAAATCTCCCATCTTCTCCTATTCTAGTATCCCCATAATTCTTCTGCTTTAAAAATCGAAATGTTCAGGATCTCGTCGAGCTTACAGAGTGTTTCGCAGGGTACTTGATGTAGCCGTGAAGGTGGCTGGTGACCGTAACGTACAATTACGAGCACAGCTTGAGCCGAGGGGTAACGCGTATCGGGCCAAGGCAACGGCAATGCGGCGCGCAAGATAGAAAGGACGTGGACGTCGGTGGGTGGAGTGCAGCAGAGGATGGGACCGGGGATGGCGGTGCAGCAGAAGAGGGGCTAGGTACTTAAAAGCCTACCTGGCACTCCGCTAATGTTCTCGTTACGTTTCAGCCCCGTGCTTCCGCTTCAGATTTAATGCATCCACCGGCGCCATCGTCACGGGCCGGACGTTGGCGCGGCTTCGACTAACCGGTTGCCACAACCAACGCGTACGACTCAGTCCACGTAGAAATGCACGAAATATCGTCAGCATCCAGATAATAATGCAATTTTTCGTATAGTCTATCGCGTTTTTGCAAGTGGTAACTCGTCTGATATGAATGACATGCGGTTAAATTTCTTTCCCGTCAAAATTTTTCAATCAATTTTGGTTTAGTGAAAAGTTTCATCCCAAATTGCCGGCATCCTGTGTGATGAATGTACGTCTGTATCTAGGATACAAAAGCACAATGCAATGTCTGATATTTCGTCTGATCGTCGTATCGTAAAGGTAATATCGCTTCGTAGGATTCTCAATTTGCCCGGTTTGAAGTAACTTTATTTCATCGCGGCGCGCTCTCGTAACGCAGCCATTCGCGTGCTAAGATCGAGAAAGAGCTTTTGGCAGGTCTCGCTTTTCGATACGAAAGAAAGTCAATTGTCAGTTAGTTCCGTGTCGGATATATCGGCTTCAGGTAGACACTGCACACGCGAGCCAACGCTGTGCAGTCGATGGCGCGGAGGCGGTCAGTAGGATTTATGTATGAGACGCCAGCGGAGTTTGGAGAGATAAATTAGTCGTGCCGGCAATAAAAAGCCGACTTGCGGATAGCCCGGATTACACGGATGTACTGTGCGCAGAATCGATGGTACTTCTTGCCGCCTCCTCCCTGATCATCTACCTTCAGCGATAATATCCATTTTCCCAACGTTTCCACGCTTACTCGCGCCGAAATCTGTTCGTCGCGAGCGCATCATGCGGATTCTTGCTCTCTTCGTTGCATATGAAATAAAAGTATCAATTTCCGGACAATAGAAAGAATTTCATAATAAAAATTACTATAGAATTTTGCAACCGAGGAATAGATCAACATTCTGCAGTAATTCACTCCATTCTATACTTTTATAAGAAGATAAACAAACGTTTCGGTCTCAACATTTTAAATATACTCTTTGCTATTTGAATAATTATTAAATAATAATTATCGCGCTTCTACAACAGTGTCAGCCTCTTATTAGTCTGTTTACTTCTTTATAATTAGTTTCAGAGCCTTTTTTAGTATTTTTAATTCGTATTTAAAAACCAAAACAATAAGAATGTCCAGGAGTAGATATGTGTCTGAGTATTGGGCTTTTATTTTAATTCGCAGATTAGAGAGAGGATGATAATAGAAGATATATTGTAATTGATATCTATTAATGTGTGTGTGCATTATTTTTTAAATACAAAGCCTCAAATGCGGCAAAGCCAGAGGAATTAGCGAAAAATGCTCTCCTCTGTTATAAAGCTAATACTGTTTCGGTGTTTAACAGGCGAGGTGCGTTTGCGTTAGTAAAATGCGTTTTCTGCAAGTTCCTCTGCAAGTGGGCAAAACGTGAGAGCTTTAAATACGAGAGTAGAGATATTTTTTTAATTAACTTGGGCAGCGTCGATGCGGAATCGCGAGAAAGTATTTTAAGTAGGTGGATACACAACATTTTCTCGAGTGACCGCGATATTGTGTATGTCTATATGTACATTACGTGCATATAACTTCGGTGTAAAAGCACATTGAATTTTAAACCTGCACAGCCTCATAATCCCGCCTATGTTACACGCCTGGACATTTTCGCGTGTTTTAATATAAACAGGGCACCGGCATGGGCTTAAGTTCCATCTCGCATGCGCCACGTCGCCTCAACTTTTCAGCATGTAAAATGTAAATGAATGGAGGCGGGGGATGTTTCGAACGTTAACCGCATGAGAAATCGCTGCGGCGATCTCGGCGACGTGTGAAACGCGGGAACAATGAGCGAACCCAGGCGATGTCCAGTAACGCGTGGAAAAAACGGGTCTGTATGTCAAAAGTTTCATTTCGCGAAATGAAAATAATATTAAATCAGACTGAGCGGGCCGCCGTCTGCCGGCGTCGCGCTTTCGTTGCCGAATTACCGTCCCTGCCGTTACTTCACACCTACCCCTTTGTTCCCCCTCGTCGTGACTTCTTGGTGTATTTCAACGAAATCCTCGAGTGAAATCCTAGAAAGAGCCATGTTGCGATTGCCACGTGTTCACGCCAAATTTAATGAAAATAAAAAATTAGACCTTCGGAAAAATTCATCCAAAGATTTACCGGAGCAAGCATTTGTCTCGGATGCTGTTCGTCACCCGTTAAGATTATTTTACGGTTCCCGATGAAATGTTCCCCCCCCCCCCCCCCC
>NW_022639497.1:101910-106290 GCF_010583005.1 Odontomachus brunneus
CCGCTTCTCTTCTTTCTTGCTTTCTTTTTCTTCTCGTGCCGTGACGGGAGCGATTGACGTTCATGTTCCGAGTAAAATACCGAGATCAATATGCTGTGCGCGCGACGAGACGGCGGATTTATAAACGCAGGAGAGAACGGTGAACTTAATTTAAATTAACAACGAAAATCTCCGTGCGGTCTCGAAGCTTTTTGTCACGAGATGAATGCCTCTGAGGTGCACGGTGGACAGAACAACGTCGGGAGACATCTTGCGCTTTACGTTCGTAAGCCGCTGCCGTTAATAACGCCACGCTCGTCTGCATCTTTTTCCGGAGCTTTCCGCCGCCGAGCTCCTCTATATTGCCGTTCCGTCACCATTTTCTTTTCTTGCTAGTCTACGCTATTTATCCAGGCCATTTAATTAACCTCGGCGCGGTACTACACGTGGCCGCCTAGCACCTACCGCGTCGATCGTTTGCGTTACAATTGGACTGACCGATAGTTGACGTCATTTTGGATAAGAACCTGACCTAAACTCAGACACGTTCGTAATTAATCTGCTCGTAATTTAATATTCGTAATTAAAGAGTTTCGCGGAGTAAACTTCGAGGCTGCGAATAAATTTCAATAACCGTGAAACGTAGTTCACGCGTCAATGGAATTTACTTGGCTTAATTAATCGAGATTTTACGCGCCAAAAAGTTAAAAAATTGAAATACAGGATACCGAGGTACTTCGCTACAAAAAATCTTTTTTGTTCGCGCATTAGTCGAGTGATTCTTCTTCTTCTTTTTAGATTAGGTAGCTATCTTAGCAAGACGCTAATCTCAGACGACTTGTTAACTTAGGTCTCACTATAGACCGTTTGAGTTATGAGATATTACAATACAAAATTAATTCGATAAATTTATTTTGAATAAAATAAGCTCCAAAGTTTTTAGAAAAAAATGTCCATGATATTTTGATTAGAAATTCCCATCTTTCGTAATTCTATGACTAATCTATTTGACTGGTCAGAATAAAAATTCGGACACAATGAACAGATAAGCGATTAATGTTCTGAATTGCTGTTGCGCATTCACAATTTGAGAAATCGACGATATCTTTGTTGTAAAGATGTCAGTTAACTTTAATAATATCTTAATTGAAAGATAAGAATGACCGTAGATTTAGGGAATTTAATCTTTAAATTTTAAAAGTTCAGCAATCCCCATCATTGGCGATCGATACGGGGTAAATGTATATGGATATCTTTGAATTTGCGACAGGTGCCAGGACGCGGCGCTTGTCATTTCGTGTTTCAAGAGTCACAAACAATTCGATCCGTGCAAATTAAAACGTTTAATTCGCCGTTCGAAAGTTAACTCGTTACCGGCGTTGATTGTTCCGCAAACGAAAATCGAAACAGCGTGCACGAATATAAGAGGGAGAGGGGGAAAGAGAGAAAGAGAAAGAGAGAGCATGCAGGATGGCTCAATAACACTTGATTTTTTAATTCGTTATAGACGCGCGGAATCGATAAATCTCTCGCAATCAGTGGGATGCGCTGCGAGCTGGAGTAAGCGACGTATGAACAAATTTCAATCAGCGGCCCGGCGAATTATCGATCTTCGAATAGCCGGTGTATTATCTACTAGCTGTCGATTTGCTGATCTCTAGACGGTCCGTCGCGCGGATCGGACAATAAACTAGGCCGGGGAGATTTATTCAATGGTACTTCGGAAAGTAATAATGCACCTGCGGTTGTGCCATCGATAGGATGGCTCGCGTCGGCTCGAATCAAGGCCGTTTATTACTCCTTCCCGCGTAGATGAAACCAAAGGAGACGTTCCGACGTCACGATCAATAATCGCAGTCGGTATATCGATCAACCACAAAAACATTTCCATTTGCTCGAGAGGAGCTTGTCCGTGGAATTACATACGCCAGCTCGCAGAATGAGCGAAACGTATTTGCCGATTTATGCAAACAAAGTAAATCGCGTAATTTAGTTATTTGCTCGAATAAAGCTTCCGTGGTTTCGTACGTAGGGATACCTGTGCGGCTTAATTAAATCCGCACTAAATACAAATAAAATACGTATAATACATAATGAGATATCGTCGCGATATACGATTACGAGCAAATTCACAATGTGCACATGCATCACAGACCCCTAGTATATTATTTTGACCGAGTCTCTTCTTACGCGTTGTTTCAACATTATGTCATTTGACACGTTTAAATATATTATAATTTACACGTTTCTTAAACGTATCAAATGACGTGATTTAGGATGTGAAAGACGAAGCCTCAGCCAACTTACACTGTGCAGCATTATTATGACAATTTGTTAGTTGAGCAACGTCCATGCTCATAGTCACACACGATCAACAAGTCAATACACGACAAACAACAAATATAACTGATAATAAATCCAAGGCATATATAAACCGTTCTGGACTCGCACTCTCGCAAAAGGATTTTTTCAACGCACATCTTTATAACTGTGATCACCGATTCGAGAGTTAAATTAGTGTTACTTGTTGAAGAGTATCCGTGTCGATTATTCATTCACACGATCATTCGATTATTTACACACAATTCGATTATTTACAACGTACTTATTACGTATACGTTTGTGTATTGACAAATAACACATTTGGATTTGCAGTGCGTGCGCATTTCTCAATAGCATCGCGAATCCTTGTCGCATTTTATTATTGAATAAATATAACGTTATTTTATCTATGAAGGAAGAATTGACTCAATTCTACATGCGAAATCTACGCGGAACCCCGCAGGTGCCATCGCGGTTCGTTAAATTACAATTTCGTGATAATTAGGTCGCAAGGAAAAAGTTGCCGTACCTTGTGGCGATCTTCCTGCGTGGACCTCCTTTTTTTCCCTCTTTCTTCACGGCGGCCAACACTTGCCAGTGAATTTTTGCGTTTATTAACACTTTATTCTCCGAGAGCTCAGAGGGTACCGCGCGGCACCGTCTGGGTGTAATTTCACGGTCGCGTTTGCGCGCTACCTCATCAATAGCGCAGCTTCGAATCGTCTTTTTTCTTTTTATTTTGTTATTTTTCGAAAGGATGACACTTTATCGACACGACGCAATTATATTTTAACGAATACGCGCGGGATAACGAGGTGCGGCCCGCAGTTAGTACGTATCCACTTGCCAATTACGACTGACTATTACAGCAACTTTCTCCCGTTCGTAGATTAAAGCGACTTTTGCTCGTCATTGTTATATACGTTATTAAATGTATGATAACCGCACCGCATTGTCGACGCCGTAAAATTGCCGCCATACGTACTTTATTGAGCTTATAAACTCGCCTGTGCATTGTTGTTAAATGTAGCAAATTGTCACGTGCGCGAATAATTTGTAGAAACCTTCGCGTCACCCGTTACTCCATAAGTAGGAATATCTTTATCACAATTTATGACAAATAGAGTCATGAAGCACGATTGAGGTCAACGCGTATCTTCCGCGTGGTAGTCGTCGAAAGCGCTCTTGAATAGTAGCTGTGCGAGACAAAATAAAATTCAGAACGCGATGGTAATTCTGTTTATCGTATCGTATGTCTGTATATTGTATAGCGAGAGGCAAGTGCTTGTCAAAGCCAACTATTGAAAATCGAAGCCAGACGCATTGTGGACGAGACTCAATCGCATCTTCCTATATCCAATTATCGGCTTCCTTGTAAGATCGTATTGTATGAATTATATATTGTATTCTGAGTCCCGACTCAAGTTCCGTTTTTATGCGCTTAGAGAAGAGTATCTAGATACTTGCAATTATCTCGGTTTATTCACGTGAAACTGATGCTTACTCAGTACTTAATAATTGTAACACAGCGCGATTGGATGAAGCTAGTTTTATCCAGAAGAATATAATATAAAAAGTTCGATTATATAGATTACTAAATTAAACTACTTGACATTGCTCGGGATTTTTATATCTAGAACAACTAAATTTAAATTAAAAATATAAAGCGAATATTTTATTTTGTGTGTATGCATATGTGGTGCGGATGCAAGACGGTCAACTATAAGGCCGGTATCAAACATTAAAGAAAAACCGCGTGTTAGCGCCTCGGCTTGAGCCTGAGCGGCTCCCTGATTGAAGTCGCGCTCAGAGATCACCGCGGAGCGCGACAATGCGATAGCGATCGGCTGCGTCGCGGCGCGGCTCTCCAAAAAACGAGAAGCGGCTTTTGTTAACTCAGTCCCCACTTTGCGACCCTTTGTAGTATATAAGGCGAGCACTGCGTTTAGAAGCGAGCGAGTTGTCTTCGAGACCTTATACGAGTCAATACTGTCAATATTCAAATAAATAGCTAGGCTTCATTTTCACTTCGACCTTCCCTCATCGAAACCCTCTCTATTCCTTTATACCATCCTACAT
>NW_022639497.1:107755-129820 GCF_010583005.1 Odontomachus brunneus
CAAGAAGATCGCGATGAAATCAGAGATCGCGCAAAACAAAGCATCGCAAAGATTCAGAAGGAAAACAAGCGCGGATTCGATAAAAATCGAAAAAAACCGACGAATTATAGCGAGAACGACATCGTAGCAATCAGGCGTACACAGCAAGGTCCAGGGTTGAAACTGGCTAACAAATATCTGGGTCCTTATAAAATCGTTAGAGTATTACGTAACAATCGATACACGGTGAAGAAAATAGGAGACCACGAGGGACCATTGGAGACATCCACTGCGGCCGATTATATGAAGCCATGGGCGGTTGAAGCAGACGACTCACTTTACGATGAGTCATTAGGGATGGAAGATTAATCGCAAGTGATTAACGGATATCCGGGGCGGATATCAGGGTAGAATGGCCGAGTGTGGTGCGGATGCAAGACGGTCAACTATAAGGCCGGTATCAAACATTAAAGAAAAACCGCGTGTTAGCGCCTCGGCTTGAGCCTGAGCGGCTCCCTGATTGAAGTCGCGCTCAGAGATCACCGCGGAGCGCGACAATGCGATAGCGATCGGCTGCGTCGCGGCGCGGCTCTCCAAAAAACGAGAAGCGGCTTTTGTTAACTCAGTCCCCACTTTGCGACCCTTTGTAGTATATAAGGCGAGCACTGCGTTTAGAAGCGAGCGAGTTGTCTTCGAGACCTTATACGAGTCAATACTGTCAATATTCAAATAAATAGCTAGGCTTCATTTTCACTTCGACCTTCCCTCATCGAAACCCTCTCTATTCCTTTATACCATCCTACACATATATGTATACACACACACACACACACACACACACACACACACACAGGTTACACTTTTTTAGGTATTTGAAATACTATGCCTGATGAATAATACGATATTTTATGCTTTGTCAAACGGTTATTAAATCGACAATATTTATCAAGAAAGAGTACCGGTGATATCTGTTAGGTGAAAGGAATATCTAGAAGTACATGCTATTGCGAAACAGCAACCAACGGGATTAAAAATGGCAAGATGGCTTATCGATATTGACATGGTTTATGAGTTATTTCGCTTACTCGTTTCACCAGCAAAATCGCGTCGGTCGAATATCACTCTTGAGAAAATCGTCGGCGTATTCAGACAACAGCCAAAGTTCAAGTGCAAAAAAAGAGAAACAACACCGGTCACAGACTGCTCCAAGTGATACTCGTGTGACACGCCAAGTTTTCAGGAACAATTATTTGCTGAAGTAGCGCACGAAAAATAAATCGCAGCAACCGTTGCAGTCCGTAAACCGTGGAGCAGAAACATCGGAAAAGCACAGTTTAAAGTGGATAATCTGATTATTAGCTCTTCGCTAATCTTTTCCACGAAATTAGACCAACTCGCCCCTGCTGCGAAACGAAGTTCCCCGAGCTGTGTACGACAAAGTAGATTCCCTGCCGCCCCGTGAAATTGAATCCTCGCGGAACTTTGGCTTCCGACGAGGAATAGCCGCCTTGTAACCTTTCGGCACTCGCCGTATTGTAATTCCGCGCAGTACGAGATCCGGATACCGTAGCGCTTCACTACGCGCGTTACTGCCTGAATGGCGCATTTCAAAATTCCGTCGAGATATAAACGGATTAGCGATTGCGATACGAATACGGAAGAAAAATAAATGTTGCAATACGTTTTCACCAACGTGGATATTTTTTCGATGAAAATTATTATACACGAGGCATCTCTCTGGCTGCTGTTGGATTTTATATCGGCCATTTATTTGCGTTTGTGAAGAGTTTTGTGTCACACACATGAAACGTGATCGATAATATCCGGGACAGGGAGGGAGAGAGAAAGGAACATTTAACCACGCGAAAAGTGGCGAGGCATTAACTCGGCCGTTCAAATTTTTCCTCTTTAAAGTACGATTTCGTGAAATATACCCTTGCTTTTGCTACGCACGTATGTCAGATCTGTTTTAGGCCGGCGAGAAAACTATTTTCCTCCCACAAGATGCTCTCCTTACCTCACCGAAGAGGAAAGAATCACAGGGAGGCTGAATTCATTAGAAATTTACCAGATTTGCTTTTCCATGAATTCTTTCTCCGTTTTGCGAACGGTAAGCGTTCTCGAGATTTTCAAAAGATAAAACTAAATCGGCAGACAAAATGAAGTTTTGATAAACTGAATACGATGAAAATACTATTAGTCACAGAATTGGAAAGTCGCGTTTTAAACAAGATGAACTCAAGTAACTAATGAAGATTTCAATTTTTATAAAATAATTAATGTATATCATATAAATAATTAATGTATATCATATATTATTGATCATACGATCTATATATTCAAAGCGAAATTAACTCTAGAATTGTCATATGGATTTACTCAACTTTTTTTAAACGTTACCATTTTAAAAACATATGTTTTATTATTAAATTTTTTTTTCAACTTTATTGAATCACAAAAACATTAATAGATTAATAGATTTATATTTCACCATACTTGCTATATTAAAAAGAAAAGAATTACATTTCGATCAATTTCCCGCAAATTATAAGCAATTGAAAATGCGCTGAGTAAAATTTAGTTATTTATATAACTCTTTGATGTTTAAAGTTATTCTAGGATTAATTCATTAAAACCGAAGCCAAATAATAAACTTTTTATATAAAAAAAAATGTATATAGAATTCGTGAAAAATGTTATCGAAATGGACATAAAATACATTTTTAACGGTAAATTGTACATCGGGTTAGCTGTGTGCGCACTTTGGAAATAATCGAAAAAATAACCGCCAGAATGAAACACGTCTTTGTTCTGAAAATAAATAGACGGAAGAGAAAAAGTGGAGGTGGAGGAGGAGTACTAGTCCAGGTGCGTTTGCGGATTTGCAACAGTAAATTCAAAAACCTTGATGGCTCGTAGCATATTTCAGGAATGAGCTCGCGGGACCGACTGTAATAGCCCCATTCATCGGACATTCGAAAGAGGATTTTACGGGCTCCCTGCACCAAAGTACAGCATGCAAATGCGATTATGCCACAACGATATACGGCCGGATCGATCGCCGCGCTTCTATATTCGGATACCCTTTCAAACCGAGAGCAGTTAATTTTCCGCAGATCTAACTCCGCGTTCCTGCGCTTCTCTTTCGATAATTTCGCGATTACTCCTGCCGTTATCGACCGCGTGACTTCCTTATACTTGAACTCTGGCAGAGTTTCGCTCGTTCTGCACGTACAGAGATTACGTTCGCCAATGCGGATGAATATATTCCATTTGAGTATCTGCTAGCGCATCTTCCCATTATTCGTGCAAATGTCCTCTTATAAATGCTCCACTTCCCCCCTCTCCTCTCTCTTCAATCAATAGATCCTTTAGTAAACTTTACCGAATCGTGCGAAAAGATCTAAGGGAAATAATAAACTAGTTCAACGCTACATATAGGATATACGTAGATATTACATTTTTTTAATTCACATCTTTTAACAAGGGAGGGCATCTTGCTATCTAATTCGGATACATAATGTATAATATGTTGCAGAGTATGGAAAAGTAAGACATTTCTTTTTATTGGCGGAAAAATATGCCTAGAGGTGAAACATTACAAATTTTGTGAAAGCTTTTAACGTTTGACGGAATGAAAATTCATTCCTATATAATTGACAGAAAATCTTGCATAAAATATGTAAATCTCGCATCTCTCATTGAATTTTGACGTTTGTTTCATTCAAATCGCATAACGGCTTCTATAAGACATTGCAAAATGAGTCGATTACATTCCCAACTACGAGTATCGATTTCACCCCTTAGGCATGTTTTTCCGCCGATAAAAAAATATGTATCTTACTTTTTCATGTACGAGTATCAAAGGAGTATTCGAATCGTAATAGGACAGCAAGGTATCATTCCTTGTCAGTAGAATATTTCACGAAGAACGGCTTTGGTAGATCACGCTTGAGCGGCCGGGAAATATTCGGAACGGAGCGACGTTATCAGCCGCTCATTCTCCTCGATTACGTCTCCGCGCGGACATTCGTACGAATTTTGCGCGAGGTGTTATGCTGACACCTGCAATTTTCATCGGCGGCGAACGCCTCTCGCGCTTTAACGCGCAAACGTGCACGCCGGTTCAATGAATCGGTAATATTTTCGCGTGGCCATTATGCGCAATTATTCCACAATTGCGCCCAATTTCTGCCATTGCGCGTAGACCGGAATGGATATTATGTAACGGTAGAGTAACGGCGCATCGGCCATTAATATTTCGCGCTTGTCATCGAAATTCAATTTCCGCATGGCGGCCGACGCCCGCCAGGAACTCTAATTCAGTGTCTGTGGTCGCGTCAATCAACTGTGGCATTGGCCAACTAGCTGGAAATAATTAACGCCTCGCGCATTGCAGCTCGTAAACATTCGCGACTCGCGATACCATCGTTTCGTTCCGCTTGCAATTCCTTTCTCGGGGACGTGGACCTCCTCCACCAAAACGCGTATCTTGTGTCAATCATAGCTTCCCGATAAACTGCAAACTTCAGCACACATATTCTCTTCGCTTGAAAACTCATGGTGTGGTTTCGCGCAACGTTTTCCTGTCATTTTGCAGAGTCCGTACCGTTGCCGTCGCGTAAATCGCCACACATTTCACATTTAATAATTCGAAATTCCTCTTACCTATATCAAAGATCTTATAAGTGTACAATTAAAAGAAAGATAAAGTCTATGAGAGCCGTATGCTAGATGTTAGTGCGAATAAGAGAGAGATTTGAGTGAGAAGACAATAATGTTTGTTAATATTAGACACGCCCGTCGAATATCTTCCCGGACTTACAACAGTACGCGGTGAATCAGACTTTTCACGTCAAACCGACTTTGAATCTTAATTATCATTACTTAATGAATTGTCTTTTTTAAAACTTCCAAATTTCTTTTTGATTCCCACTTAAAGTTGCGAAAAATTAATAATCCAAATTAACAATTCGAATTGTTCACGCAAGGTTAAATAATTGTAACGAGAAGAAATAACTGAGGATGCACGAGAGACCATAGATGCCATTTCCTGAAAAGCATTTCCTTGCAATTTAAAAGAGCCGACCCGCTATAATCGATTCCATTTCGTGGACTGATGGAAACATGGACGCGAACAGCTAGCTAACCAATGTATCTCTCTCGGGCCCAGAGAGGAAAAATGTTTCTCATATATCATACGTACGAATCGACGATCTCGGACATCCGTGTCTAGTTTCTCAAAACAAACAGCGCGTTTAAACTGCATGCAATTAACACGTGGTTACACGGTGATGAACGGAGTCTTAATTATTCAATATTATGCGAGGTCGGGGAAATCGATAGTCGCGCGGTTTTAATGCCGAGCATTTGCGTAATAGTGCCATTAACCGCTTCAATTCCCAACGCGCGACAATAAAAACAGGACACATGGATATTTCGGCGATGTTGGGGGTCATTACGCCCGCTCTAACCTTTCGAGCGACCGAGCGAGCGCGAGCACACAGCGTATATTCTGCCATAAGAAATACTTTAATGTAAGAACTCCTCTTTGCAATACGCGATATGACTAGGAATATAAAATCCAGCGCGAGAGGCTATCCCTTTGTTCCAGCATCGCGCACCGTAACGTACATTTACGAACAAAAACTCACACTACTCTCGGTATCTGCATTCGCAGAGACGCATTAAAACGCGATACTCCCTTGCCCATGCGCGTTCGTTCGAGTTACTCGTCGAAATATTCGATAAAATGTTTGTAGCGTGAGAAGAAAATAAATATTATGACGCGGACCGCGTTATACTCGTAAATTATATGTTTTCTTTCTCACCGTATCCAATTCCTCCTGCGAATGTCGAGACGTTCAATCCGTAGGGCCGAGAGTTCGATGTAATATACGTGCTACCGGAATGGGTATGCGGAATATTTTAATACCTACACCCGCTTTCTCTCTCTCTCTCTCTCTCCCTTTCTCTCTTACTAACTCAGAGAGTAGAAACCTGCGATTTATGCCTACGTTGGCGAAATATTTGTAGCTATATTAAATACCACTGTGTATGCACTCGCCGTCTGCAATCGCAAAATGTACTCATCTACCCGAGTCGAAATTTTAGCCCTACTTTGTGGATCTGAATCTTCCAACATCTGTATATTCTGAAGGATCAGTGTGTGTGATATAAATGGAAATTGAAATCCTACTTGGCACTTGTAAATGGCAGAAAATGCAAAATGTCATTTGTAGGTTTTAAAGAAGATCTCTCGGCAAAGCTAGTAAATTGAATCCAATCAGAGGTTGTTATTGGCTTTAAAATAGGCGTTAAATATAAAATATTATAATATAATATTGAGATCGAAAGAAGAATCAAAATTTTATTTCAAGTCTCATCCGTCACTTCGATAAAACATGTCCTCTTACCGGAAGTCTACAAGAACGCTATCAAAAGTTTATCAGGATGACATGTGTGTATGACATATCGTGAAACGATCCTGGACGAGAAGAGTACAACTTTCTCAGTTATCGTAATTCGTTTAATACAAAAATTCTAAAAACCGATTTGCAATTTCGAAAATGATCCGAAAAATTAATCACGAATTTTCGAAAATGATAATTTCACAAGTATAAATTGTGCAGATAGAATTATTCGAATAAATATTTCTCTCGTGTGAAAGCAAACAATTCGACCAGATTTATACAAATTTGGTCTCTTGTTAATCGCAACAAGAAAAGGACCGAATATCTACATCAAATACTCGATTTAACGCGCAATCGCATATTTTACTTATTCCTCAAACAATATGTTTCCAAATCCATAAAAAACTTTGAAAGATCTCCTCGTTTCGCGAACCTCGTTACAGAAGATCATTCCAAACGTTTGCCAATGATATGCATATCGAGAACAACGTAAAACCATTTGGAAGATATTACGTAAATGTCAATCGAACGTTGTCATGCTTTTACGTCAATATGTCGAAGTGCTTCAAAGTACCTTTACTACTGCGCTACGTAGCGACGTGCGCCATCAGCACTATCTCCGATATTAACTCAAAGAGCTGCAATATAGGATTCGCGTCTACGTTCGAGAAATATTCGTAAAGATATTAAATGCCTACATATATGCCCAGCGACTCTTGACGCCACCGCATTCGTACATTCATCCCTTTTGAGACCCACTTCAGATATTTTCCAGCCGCGGTTACTCACAAGAAACGACCGATTATTAGAGATTGGCGTCAAAGGGAACAAACACGACTCATATGTATACAGATAAATACATTTGTAAATTCTCCAAACAATTTTCTCGCCAATTATTCGCGATATCTAAAATATATTCCCAGTTTTCTAGGTTTAACGTGTCTTTAGTGGATGTGTAGAAGAAACGTGCAATGTGGGTGGAGAATAAATGCGGAATTACGATGTCCACGCGAACGTTCTCCTAACAAGTGTCAGCTTCAGTAAAAATGCGTTTGCGAGGTCGCGCAGCTTCAATATTTGATTTTACTTAAATTAGATCGCGATAGGAGAGGGTACGCCGCGCAAATTTACGCTCGCAGGACAGCCCCTGATCCTTATCGATTTGCGCTTACCATTGTTTAAACATTACCGGGAGAGCGGCGAGATGAGTGCAACGTCGTTAAAGTTGGCGCGTTTTCTGCAATATAATATGTCCTTCCTTTACCTCTATTTAATATCCGCTTCGGTCGCGGTACACTTCGGTATAGCGACGTTACATTATCGCGGAATTTAAGTCCCCTTGCGAAGCGAGAGAATTATCGCGCAATTTTATCTCGAGAACTCGTTTGCATACTTTCGCCGATGGCAGGGTGCGTCTAGCCGACCCTCCGTAGAAAATAAGTACGCCCCGCTTAAGGAAAAGGGAGAGGGAAGAGAGAGAGAGAGAGAGAGAGAGAGAGAGAGAGAGAGAGAGAGGAGTGGGACAAAGAGAGAGAGAATGAGCAAGTATAAACAGGCAATCAGGTCCGACCCCAAATTCGAGAAATAGCAAGATAAATAAGTTGATAGGATGATGCTAATTGCGATACCGTGAGAGCACCTACTGCGCTAAAGGGATAACAAGGAGCCCATTAGCGTAACGAGTCCCGACTAGCCAAATCCATTTTTGCACAAAGTTCCGACGCGTACGATAATGAATGCTAATACAATTAAGCGACGCACATGTTCCTGTCAATTATGGGACTTTAAATTTGCTTCGAGGCTCAGTGAGGTCTTAGGACATATTGATGCCGATATAACGAGATCCGCGCGTTTGGTGAATCTCGCGAAGGGTCGATAAATAATCACGAGATTGAAATACTAATCGAAAAGTTCAGCATTAAGCCAATTAAGAGAATGTAAAATTGAATTGTTACACTCATTACGTTAATTAATAGTTTGCTGCAATGATAAATTTTAGATAAACATTAGCAGTACGGAACGAGTACGGCAGGGATTACCGAAAAATATTTAAAAGTCCACTTTGAACGGTTTAATTTTCAATTCGCTCACTTTACGTAATTTCTCTGAGGATATTAGGTCTCCTAGTTCGTGCACGTAAAACGCGATTGTAGCTTTCAAGCCTTCTAAGTGTATAACGATATAATTTCAATGTGATGCAATCGCCCCTGCGCTTGAAGCTTTAACACAAAGCTGTCGTGCGCGAGTATAACGAAAGATAAATATTACAAAATAAAAATATAATCAACGTTAACTTAAAATAAAGCTCCTAGCACGGTCGTCACGTACGGTGTGTGAACTGTGAGAATTTATAGTGTGGTTACACTGCGGAAGAGCTCCGATCAAAGTAATGGGTAAGTAATACCGCGACATGAATCCACATTGATTGAACGTGCGCAGGTTCGTTTGATTACGGTAATAACCCGTATGAGAGAACGACACCAGAGATACGCTTGAATCGCGCAAATTGAAACTGTCAAAGCTTTTCGTAAACAAGATATAATTTGTAGGTCTTTACTACGTTTCGTCAATATAATACCAATTATGTGCGCGCATGCGCTGTCATTCCACATGCATTTCATGTCAACAGTATGTATATGTTTCAAAGATATTCAAGTTTAACTCTTTATTTGATAATGTTGCTCTCAAACAACATTAATTTCTCATAAGCTATATGCAAAAATGATAGATGCAGGACATATTTACTTAGCACTGTTGCTCTGAAGCAACATTTGGTTACCCGCTCTGTTCGTCGATGTTTCGGTAGTTTTGATTTTTGCCACTATCTGAAGAATCGTCAAAAATATGTTTTCAGAATGATATTTTGAAAACAATATAACTACATTCAGGAGACATTTACTTCATTTAAACATTCGAAAATTTCTCTCCTTAAATTCTTTTAGGTTTACCAAATAAAGGGTTAAATATCAAGATTGTCGTTTAGAGACAAGGAGCTTTGAGAAGGACTGAAAATAAAACTTTCGTTTTGTTTTTTCGATATAATCTCTGACTTTCACGTTTAAAATTGATCAGTCGTGGAGAAAAAGAGTGCGCAATTTCGAAGATGCTGTATTTTTACAGGTACGAAATCGCGTTATGTGATTTCAGCTTCGTGCCTAACTAACCGATAAAGTAGTGACGTAACTTTCAGACGTATTGTCGAGTAGCGCACCATAAACTGGCAATGAAGCGTGTTAATACAAACGCGTAACTCGGCTTGTCGCCAGTTCGGGGATCAACATTTGCCAGCGTCAGCTACCGTCGCTGCAGCTCGTTACGTTAAATTGTGTTTTCGGTATTTGGAATGTTACTCTTGTGTTTTCAAAGAGAAAACTTTTACAATTACTTCGCTTCCCCTTCCCTTCTTTCTTTCTCTCATATTATTTGGACAAGTTTTATATTAAAGAAACTAATTCTGCATGCATATATTACATGCAAAGTGGTTTCCCAAGTTTCTGTCGTAGAAGAAATATTATATTACTTTGCAATGTATAAACGCATGCAAGTCCTTTTTATATAAAAATCGTTCATGATAAAGTAACGTAAAAAAAACGAGTAACAAGATATTCCCCGATTTTTATATCTGTTCGCGTTTGCTGTTTTTCATATTATATGTCTCATACAGTACCTTTTGTATTGTATTCATTATTTTTGTACTCTATTCAATATTTTTGTACACACAGGTATATAAGATTCATAAACACTGTTAAGATACAGGATGTGTGATGAGTTTGTTAATTATCAACAATCAAATTATCAAGAAAGAGAGAGAGAAAGAGAAAGCACGACAGAAAATAAACAAAATGATAAAACTTTCAGACGAGTCACGATCGCTACACTATAGTTTGGCAATGTGACGATAAAGCACGTTTGTTCAAGCGTGTAACTCGAGCGACCGTTATTTAGGGGACCACCATTCTCTGGCGTCAGCTAAAACTTATTACTAGCTTTGTTAGCAAATGGCTTGGTCAATCGCGAGTACCAATGAACTATCGTTACTCGCGAAACAAAGATCATAAAGATCCTTCGTATTCATGGAAGTGCTTGGGCGAGTCACAACATTTCCATTCAGTCTACTTTAACAATATCAATGTTTTGTCTGAAAATAGCGCGTCGCGTAGTCGAGTCCTACGGTGTGATCTATGCTCACACATACTGTGTTTCGTTTCAACCAAGTGCATTCTAATAGTACAAGGATCGTCGTCAGGGAAAACCGATTAACAGAAGCTACAGAGTCAAACTGGGCTAGGTCGTCGCGTCTGTCACGAATCTCTCTCTACATTGGCTATATTTTCTCTTTGTACACATGACTGGGAAAGCATTCCCAGAGAAAGTCATTCTACGTGGCTTAGATATCACATGGCGTGTCTTGTGAATTAAATCGATTCGTTTCACAGATATTCCGTGCGAATACGTGCAAGATACGGATAAATGTTCGATATGAATGAATGACGTGGCAGAGGAATAACCCATGTAACTTAGCGAACTTATAGTGGCCGTTGACCACCGACGGCGAATTTGGCTGTCTCGACCGCTAACATGATTACACGTACGCGTGCGCGTCCATAACTATCACCAACTCGATTAGTCGAATCCATAGGAGCGCGCCTCTATCACGGCGAAACGACGGCGCGCTACCGAACCCGTTTGACCACGTACCGAAACTTCACCTCTGGAAGATCCCAAACCGCGAGTAACTGCTTTAACGATGCCGGCTCGCGATTCGAAAGGACGGGAATGATTTTATCTATCAAAAGTGCACAACCACGTAGGTTTGTCGCGACATAAGCCTAAATAATTTGATGATCTTTCGCTTCTCTTTTTTTAACTAAGACGAATGACAGTTGGTGATAATTCGGAAAAACTGCTCTTCCGGCGATTTCTCCCAATTTTTCCCCGTTATGACATTTGCGCGCGCGATTCACAATTAAAAATCTTGATATATTTCAATTCGCACGTCTATCAACTTACATTGGTGAAATCCCGGATTCCCATATTGTGTATCACTATTAACGCGCGTATTATTCAATTCCGTCGTAATCCAATTATTCAATTTTGTCATAATCCATTTACAGAAAAAAAATATTTTTCAAGGCTATTTATAAAAAAAAAGTTTTAAAAATAAATTTAAAAAAATACCTGTTATTTGTTTTGAGATTGATTTAAAAAAATATTTCTTAAGGCTATTTATTTTATTATTTTATCACTCGTTGTTATATTTATATATTTTCGATAGCAAAAAAAATAAAAGATCGCGTATATCCTAGTTTTCTCTACTGTTATCCTAGTTGCAGAGGCAAAAAAAAATATGACCACTGCGTTGCGCTCCGGGGAAACGCTTCGCAATTTCGTTTCGACGTCGTTCATTAAAATATCTCGTCAAAGCGTCTATAGCGATATTGACCAGACGTTGGGACCGCGAAAAAGAGTGTTTACTTCGGAAACTGTACACACAGTTTCGTCGCGTTTATGCTCGTCCATACATCCCGTTTTCCGCCATTTCTCCGCTTTAATGAAACTGTTCCAGAAGATATTCCCGTTTAAATATCCTATTTCCTCACGTTTTATATGACAAATTTACGTTCAAATTACATGAAGGCGATTAAAGCGTAATATAATAAATGCATCTAGATGAATAATACCCAAGTCGAAATTTTGATCCTACATTAATCTTGCAAATTATATTATAAAATTTGAAAATCTCAATATTGTATGTATAGAATCACGAAATATAATACTGCAGGCTATCTTTCATTAACGCACTCATTAAAATGATTATTTACTGACATTTACACCATGTTATAATTTAAGCATTAATCAGTATATACATATAATATAAAAATAGATATAAAAATAGATTATGAAAAAATAATTTTATTTTTTCATAATTTATTTTTATTGGAAATATTAAGATTTGAAAATTTAGAAAAGGTGAAAAATAGTAGTTGTATATATCCAGAAACATTAAAGATTTAAATATAGATAATATTTGGACAATTCCATACAAAAGTGAGAATAAGGTGTTGAAAGATTTAAGATGGAATTTATAACTCAACACACGTTCTTGGAAGCACATGTTAACGCTTGTAAAACTTATAATAAATGTTAAATTTCGACTAGGTATCTATAATAACGTTATAGAATGCATAATTTAATATAGTGATGAAAATTTTGACCGCGTCGCTGCGTTTTCAACACAAGCTATATGGGAGATATATATGGATAAAATGGAGAAAAGCTTTTTATATTTTTATTTCGTTATTACCTACACATTATAGAGAGAATGACAATCCTTGTACTCATTATTAATTCCCCAAAATATAGCCTTGATCATAAAAGTAGAGCACACGAAAAATGTAATTTACGTTGCGTAATAATTAATAAAATTAATTAAACAGAAATTTCCATTAATTTAATTAAAATAAATGAGTTTTTCAATGTTTTATGACGTAGAAATTATTCAATTAAATTTCTCCTTCCCCCTCGACGCTGCGATCAGTAAACCGATACCTCCCGACCGTCGTAAACCGAAATATGGATAGCCCAGCCGCATTTTCCCGTTGCAATCTCGCGGGATGCGCGTAAACGACGCACGTGCGTTCGCCCCCGTGAGCGCATTTTCATGCAAATGACAATACGACGACGACAATGACGACGGCGACGACGCCGGTGCTTCGCGACGGTCGCTCGAGAGATCGTGATCGACATTCCTCTTACCTGTTACGCACCAAGTTGAGCCTTCCACCTCCAACACCTCCTACTGCTTCTGCTCCTTCCTGATGCTTCTGTTGCGTCGGTCGCAGAACGCCGTATCGACATATCGGTCACGTGCGCCGGTACCCAGAGAATCGCTTTCGCGGAGGTGGCCCTGCAACAATATCACCGAGGTAAACATCGATACCTGCTCCATTGTCGTACCGCGCGCACAATCGCAGGCCGCGCGTGCCCGCGAAGCAAGCAAGCGCGCGCGCGCGTCTGCTCTCCTTGCGCGATACCTGCTGCACACACGGTCTCTCGTATCTCGACATATCTCTGGCCTCTTTTACCCGCTTTATGTGACGCGATAACGGCTGCGAGACTCAGTGGTGGTCAACCCCAGTTTCGTGTTCGCGTAACTTCCGAATTGGCGACCGATAGTCGCCGTAATCCTGATCAGCGATCTTATTTCGATTAGCTTTATCGCGTTACATATAGGCCAAACTGCACGTTTCTCCTCAGATCGATCCGCAAATAAAAGTGTACCTGCGTCTCTGTACGTTGCGCTTCTTGAGTCGTTCGAACGGCGCGGCCGTTTACGTATAATATTCGTTTATGTATAGACGCAAAATATACACTGCTTGCACGTTACGAGTTAACTTCCTAGCAGGCACTTTAAAGTAACGTAGCTACTTTACCGTCTTTTTCTGCGTTCACGGTTTCGTAAAATTTCAGAAAGTTAAAAATAAATTCAGTAGTTAAGATCTCGCGAAAGTGGAGAGAGAGGTAGCTTCTTTCTTATAAAATATTTAGTCCGGTAATACTTCTGCTCTCCATTGAGATAACGCGCACATCAAATTTAAACTCGCCGGTCCTAACTTGCATCTAGTTCATTGAATTTGTTTTTACCCTCCTTCGCTTTACCGCTCTGCAAATAAAAGAAAGTATTGTAGGCTATTTTATATTTTTGCAAACTTCAAATGCGCGCGAGTAAAGGCAATATATTTCATTCTTTTGTGGACAAGTTATCAAAGGAACAAAGAAACCATTTTTTACCCGTATGGAATAAACCGCAAAAGAAAATGGTGTAAAATCAGATACGAAGATTAAAATGGTGAGTATTTTTATGAGAGTTAAGGCAGGATAAAATTAAGTAGTTAACGCGTGACTGTTTTTACCCTGCAAATCTAAGTAGGTTCTTAGATCTGAATCTTTTTCTATACGTTTCTTACGTATTAAATTACGCGCCTATAATTTACACGTCTTAAATATGTCAAATGATATGACTTGAAAGATATGTATAAAAAGAGCTCCAGTCAAATTACATAATAAAAAATAGCACACTTAGATTTGTAGTATATACAAGACGCTATGAACTTTTAATGCATCGCGGTAATGTACTGGCTGCATTACCTGTGCTGCGTACGATTTGATTGTACATAATTCTGTGAAACTGCACATGTGTTGAAAAGTATAACAAAATAGCTGAGTAATTGTAATGTGCCCTTTACGAAGTTAAACCGTAACGAGTTGTTATTCGAGAGTGACGTTTACCAGTGAAAATGTTTCCAACAGAATCTCGCCACATATTCCGTTCTCCATCTCAAGGAAGAATATGATACAAAGTTAAAACCTAACAATTAATAATTACTTCGAAAATAACGGTGTATCTACAGGAACACACGCTGCCTCTATTGTTATAACTTTAAACGAATTTGTTCGACCGTTCAATGAATGTCGAGCAAGCAGGTAAACAAGTATGTTTCAAACACGAACCGATATACACAAACATAGACTCAATTTTATAATGTAAAACTGGCCGCAAAAATAAGCAACTACTCTCTTGACTCGATTCTACCATATACCATTCTGTTATCACATAAAATTTAATATACTTTATTATATTTGCCATATATTCGGCATAAAATACTTCACGTAAATTAAACTTCAAGTAAATTAATACTTCAAGTAAATTAAACAAATCGAAATACATTGTAGTCAAATTTAAATCTCACTTAATTTTTATCAAAATAATTTACTGTCGCTTGTGCGTCAAATTTTATCGAAACTTGGTGATTAATTATTCGTCGTTCGGTTCGTTCGATCGCGCCGTCATATTTTACAATAATGCTGGGGAACGCTTGGACCGTGACTATTTCATACATCATCGTGATTATCTTCCGGCCTTACAATGTTAACTCAGCGATATATCGCGCATCCCGTCATAGCCGGGTGAGTACATGAAAGACACATAACCAGCTAGATTCTGGAGTCCAAGAGGCTACAGATAAGCGCGCAGATAACGTCGAGGATTATCTCTTTGCCGAAAGATTTAATCGGATTCTAAAGGACAACGTATACGTAACGATCTGCTCGGACTAGATACTTGTATGAACAACTACAAGTTTAATTTCAAAACGACATATAACACTACGTCACGCATATGTACGGAAAAAAACAAATGATATTGCATGATATTTTTCTTAGTAAATAGAATGCATATTATATATACATTGAGAAAAATATATAAAAAGTAATATTTATAAAGTGAGTACTGAAAATATATTTACTCAAACCTAAATTCTTCTATCTAAATAGAATAAATAACTGCTTTTGTAAAAAGTTAAGGATACGACAAGCTTTGAAAAAAATGTGAACTGTTTTTGTTTGAAAACTATTTGTTATTAGTACTCACCGAATAAATACTATCTATTTGCTGGATATTTTTTCTTTCAGAACAAATAAAATGTAATTATCGAAGAAAATGAAAACAAATATAGAGTATATCATCGTAATTTCTTATCTTGAGACTTTTTCCTCCGGCGGGTCGAAAATGTACAACGCAGCGGGTGTGAAGAAGGACGAACTGTCATGACACTTCGAACGCGCGACACTTTGCTCGGCATTCCCGACGGGTCATTTCGCAAGGTATTCACTTTCGACGGCGGCTGTTTAACAAGATTTCTTCACGACGAACGCGCGTGACTCACTCCGGAGTCTCAGCGCGACTATAATTTATACGCGGGCTCAGCATCGAGACGAGACAAAATCACGGGAAATACGGAGCGAATTCGCGCAGCAGGCCAGAGTGTGTGATCGCGTACACATAACGGCTCTGAGTCTCGTACGAGACTTCGGTACACCCAACCTTTACTTGACTCTCTCAGTTACTCGCGCCGCGCAAGTTTACTTCTGTGCTTTTTTGCTACGATGTGTTTAGTTACACGAACGTATGAAATTTATTTTCGATACGTCTAATAACGATAACTCGCGACAGACAGAAAAATACACTCGACAAAATGTGACTTGTATTTCCAATATTTCATTAAGTTTATATATCTTACTTTCGGCATTCCTAACGACAATAGTTTGTGTCCGAAATCTGTCTACGGCGACTTAAGATCCCAAAGATCCATGTGGAGCGCCCTTCTGAGCCGAAACGACGCCGTGCAGGCCATGACTAAACTGATTACGTTAATGGCGTCGTTGCATATTGCGATTCTCGAAATATCAATACGCGTGACACTTCACACGATACTGGCAACGCCCGGACATCTACCTGCGAGATAAATACATGACAGATTTTCTGACAATGTTTTGTCTCGCGAACACGCGAGTCTTACATTTCATGCACTCGATAACGATAAATTAAGAACGCGACTCTTCCAGTGAATCGAAAACGTAGAGGTCAAGGACATAATCCGATCGACACGACAATCGCGCGACACTTGGCTCAACACTCCCGGCGGCTTGTTTTACGCGACATTCGATTCCGACGATTCTCTCGTCGTTACAAACACACGGGACTTACTTTCGGTACACCTGACGACGATTACTTACGTCCGAGACTCCTCTATAGTGAATTAAAATCTTAAGAAATACAGAACGCCTTCGAGACGACGCCGTGCGAGCCCGTACCTAGCCTGACTGTTAGTGGCGCCGGTGCATGCTGTGATCACGAAGTATCAATATGTGCAACTCTTCACGCGATACTGCCAATTATGCGGACACGTCTGCCTGCGAGATAAATACTTGAGATATTTTCTGACAATGTTTTGTTACGGCGAACATACATTCGGCTTTTCTTGCGCTTCAGATCCGTTTAAATGCTGGGAAAAGGGAACGTTTGATCTAACCTAAAATTACAGTTGGTTTCGCCTCAACCTGTTTTTTTGGTTTTCCTAACACGAAAGTAGTAGCAGTAGTAGTAGTAGTAGTAGTAGCGTATAAGGTTGTCATCACCAACATTATGATAGAATTTAATAAGAAACTGATTTTCTTGATTATAATTTATGGTACTGATTTCTCTATTGTGGATACAAATACCAAAAAATTTTAATTATTTTATCAATAGGGTAGACTAAAATCCTGAAAAATGCGGAGGGTCTCCCAAAACAATATTGTGCAGTTCATGACTATCCTAATGCTAATAGCATACGTACATACTGCGATTTTCGAAATATGAATACGTGCGACACTTCTCGCGGTACTTCCGACTGGCCAAACACGTTTGCTCGCGAAGTATGCACTTGGAGCTTTTTTAACAACGTATTGCCACGACAGTTGCGCGTGACTTACTTTCGACATTCCTGACGACGGTAATTCGCGTGCGATAGCGTTCTTCGGCGAAACGAACACGTAAGGGTTAACGATTGGTAATTATCATGACGCAGCGAATGTACTACACTTTACTTGTCACTCTCGATAACCTGTTTCGCAAGATATTTATTTTCGGCAACTGCTTAACGGTATTTCGCGGCAACAAACACACGACAATTACTTTCGGCACTTCCGATGGCGATAATTTACGTACAAGACTTACTTTTGACAAGCCGTAATCTCACGAGAAATGAAAGAAAGCGAATTTCGAATACAAACTGATTCACTGTATTTCTTTTCATAATTATCCATGCAGTTGATACTAGTGTGTACACGTTGCTTGTACTTTTGACACTGAACCTCTTTTTAGAATAAAGAGCTCTCATTGGATCTCGTTCATTACGTCTGATGTGCAACGGGCACAATTAAGTGCAAAAGTGTCAAAAGTGCAAGCAATGTTAACTAACCCACTGCTTGATAAAATAATAAATATCGATATGTTTGCAACGACTCCATCGTAATGTTCTTTTCATCAAATATCTGTTTTTCTTTCTTATATTTGCGGACAGACGTGTCCGCATGGTTGGCAGTATCGCGCGTGAAGAGTTGCACTACTATTGATACTACGTGATCATAGTATGCATCGGCGTCACTAGCATAGTAAGTTTAGATACGGAAAAAAGGGCTAATTCGAGTTCAAGCACAGGATTAATAGTGCTATGTATCATATGGGTAAAACCTTCCTTGTGTTAGGAAATAGAGCAATATTCATTGAACATGAATACTCAATATAAATAATCAAACTCAAACACTCTCACTTTTGGCTCAATCATGAACCCTCTTCAGTGATATAAAAACTCAAGGTTTACAAAACGAACGCATTACAAGTAAAAGAATTAATTAAAGACCTTAATAAAATGACATGAATGTTATTCGCAGTATTATAGCTGACAAGACCGTTACCCGACCAATATTAAGAAGTTCAAATTAATACTAGGAAGTAGCCGTCATAACTATAAAAAACCATAAAATAAAATAAAAATAGGTAAGATTAAAATATAATAAATAATTAAAACAGTCAATATAAATTACCTTTGTTGAGCTCGGCTAAAAGTGAAACGATCCTGTCAACGCCACGTCTAAGTAATAGAAATAATAACAGATTTATATACACGAGCATTAACATTGACAGGATCGTTTCACTTTTAGCCGAGCTCAACAAAGGTAATTTATATTGACTGTTTTAATTATTTATTATATTTTAATCTTACCTATTTTTATTTTATTTTATGGTTTTTTATAGTTATGACGGCTACTTCCTAGTATTAATTTGAACTTCTTAATATTGGTCGGGTAACGGTCTTGTCAGCTATAATACTGCGAATAACATTCATGTCATTTTATTAAGGTCTTTAATTAATTCTTTTACTTGTAATGCGTTCGTTTTGTAAACCTTGAGTTTTTATATCATTGAAGAGAATTTGAGTTTTTATATCATTGAAGAGAATTTGAGTTTTTATATCATTGAAGAGAATTTTTTTTTTATGATTGAGCCGAAACGTTTGATTATTTATATTGAGTATTCATGTTCAATAAATATTGCTCTATTTCCTAACATAAGGAAGGTTTTACCCATATAATACATAGCACTATTAATCCTATGCTTGAACTCGAATTAGCCCTTTTTCCTATTATTTAACTGATATCATTGTTATTGAGTTCTTATTTTCTTTCTCTTAATTTAGGTACGGGCTCGCACGGCGTCGTTTCGGCACGGTCTGTACTTCTCAAGATTTTAACTCACTACAGGAGAGTCTTGGACGCAAGCAATCGTCGTCAGAAGTACTGAAATTAAGTCCTGTGTGTTTGTAACGGCGAGAGAATCGTTGGAATCGAATGTCGCGTGAAACGAGCCGTTGGAAGTGTCGAGCAAAGTGTCGTGCAATTGTCATGTCGATCGGATTATGTCCTTGACCTCTACGTTTTTGACTCACCGTAGCAGTCGCGTTCTTAATTTATCGTTATGGAGCACATGAAATGTAAGACTCGCGTGTTCGCCGTAACAAAACATTGGCAGAAAATCTCTCATGTGTTTATTTCGCGGACGTGTCTGGGCGTTGCCAGTATGAAGTATCACGCGTATTGATACTTCGAGAATCGCAATATGCAACGACGCCATTAACGTAATCAGTTTAGTCACGGCCTGCATAGCATCGTTTCGACTCAGAAGGATGCTCCGCATTCCTTGGGATTTTAAGTCCCGCCGTAGACGGGTCTCGGACGCAAACTACTGTCGCTAGAAATGCCGAAAGTAAGTCTTGTGCGTTTGTGATGTTTAGAAAATCGTCGAAAGCGAATGTCGCGTGAAACAAGCCGTCGAGAGTGTTGCGCGACTGTTGTATCGTGTCGGTCGAAGTGTGCCTTGACGTTTTCGATTCACTGGATTCGCGTTCTTAAATTATCGTCATCGAGCGCGTAGAAGGTAAGACTTGTATATTCGCCATAACGAAACATTGTCAGAAAATCTTTCAAGTGTTGTGATTATTTCATCGAAACCACTAAATGCTCGTCTAAAAAACGTGTGTCGCGATGAAAATTTGGTTATTACGTGATTGCAACACCTTGCGCAATGGCTCGAATTCGCGATTGTTCCGTGTTTATGGCGCTTTTTTACACGATCAAAGCATCCCTCGCGTAGACGAGTATCGAAAGTGTCGAATCATTACATTATCCGCACGTGATAACTATGGAAATTCGTTCCTAAAAATATGCAAACAATTTTAGCTTGCATCGTGTGTGCGCGTATGCGAGTCAAAACGGACGAGACGGCCAGAGCCGTGCCGTGAGATCGGCTTCGCGAAGCTTGTTGAAGAAAGATGCATGGAAATAAAACTCCGTCAGTGCGGCTGAATTTTCTGTTGCCTGGGGACCGTACGAAAAACTCGCTTACAGGAAGGATTCCTGCAGGAGACCTCCACTTGTCCAATTGCTCCGAGTTATCTCAAGCGAGTTTCAACACAACTGAATGCTCCGATGAATGTTCCCGGTTACGGTAACGGAGATATTATCTCTCTCTCGTGAGTGAGTTTTTCACGTGGTCCCCATTCGCTTGCACAAGCGAAACTTTCTTTTCCGCATGGACGTGCCGTCCACCGCGAGCGCAACAACGTATCCACGAAACGTTTATTTAGCTCGTACGATTAAACAGCGAATTGGTAAATCATCAGGTTAATTCGCTAATGGCCCCGAATATCAACAGTCACGCGACTCTCTCGTGAGGCCGTCGGTCTTTAATATCTCGTAGTTGCATGTAGGCGTATGTCGTGTGTAGGCGTGTAACCGTGTACGTAAGGTTATGAACGAAAGTTGGTAGAGACACGGTGTGTATCTCTCGCTAGGTCGGACGAGCGCGCGGCGTAGGGAGCGGCGGGAGGGGGGACGCTGCGGTGCGTTCGGGCGATCTCGGCGGGCAGCCGAAGTCTCACGAAGCGCTCCGAAAGTAAAGCCCGCGTCAGACGGTCTTCGCGCGCCGAGCTCTCCGGTCGCTCTCTTGACGAACTTGACACGGTGTGCGAATCGACGATCTTGACGACGACGACGACGACGAAGACAACAACAACGACTACGACGGCGATTATTTCGTAGGCGAATCCGAGTTCGCGCATCGACGATATATCGCGCGACATCGCGGGCACGCGCATCATTCGCGAGCTTAACAGCCGCCACGCGTCGATTTCGGTGAGTTCGAGTTCTGGTGTTACTCCGCGGTCGCGAGACGCCTGGATTCGCGATCGGCGTCGGTCAGTTGCGCGAGTGTTTTTTTTGTGTGATGTGCACGGAAGAAGCTACCAGCCGCCGCAAGATGATGCTGACGACCACCACCGCCTGGGCCTGTTTCTTCGCCGTGCTGTGTGCTACGACGGTTAAAGGTGCGTGCGACAGTTATATAATTGCGTCACGGTGAAATCCCGTTATGACGAGTTGACTCGCAATTTGAACGAGACGCCATGATTTCAATGTCGCGGACGGTGCCCGGCAGTGTATTATACGTACCGTTTGTTCGATATATACGCGACGGGACAACGTGCGCGACTACACGACACGACAAGCCACGCAATTCGCTGGGATTCGCTGTAACGTGATTTCACCGTAGTTTTATATCCGCCGCATAACATGCCTCGCCCCACGCACGTTCGAATTCGTTCCTAACGGCGTGCCAATAAAACGCTCGCCGTTTTATATCGCGCTCTGAATCGCCACGCGAATATAGGGTCCGACACGGGCCGGAAGACGTAACTCTCTCTCTCTCTCTCTCTCTCTCTCTCTCTCTCTCTCTTTC
>NW_022639497.1:131168-153284 GCF_010583005.1 Odontomachus brunneus
TCTCTCTCTCTCTCTCTCTCTCTCTCTCTCTCTCTCTCTCTCTCTCTCTCTCTCTCTTTCTCACCTCTGTTTGACTTTATTTCGCGGAAATCGAATGTGTTTAGGCAAACGACGTAACTTTTTCTCACGTCGGCGAAGAAAGATTCGCGCGAAAAGAGAAGCTCGTGGGAAAAGCGCCGACGAGTGTTCGCTGTGAAATTCGGTCGGAAGAAGCGAGAGGCCCTGGGATGCGACTCGGTTCCCTTGCACGTACGTGCGCTCTATGCGCGGGACGCGTAACGACGCGACGACATACGAAATGAATATAAACGCTGGCGGGAAATGCGAGCGCACTCGACATCGTCGACGGCATCATCCGGCTGAGTTAGCGTCGCTTTCGGAGCAATGGAGAAACGGAATCGACGATGAGACTTGACGTTTTCCCCGGATACATTCGCCTATCTGACGGAACGGATTCTAGGCGCGGCTAATGGCGCGATGTAAACGCGACTGAAATATTCCGCGGACGACAATCGAATGAGAGAGAGATGAACGCGAATATAATATACCTACCATAAATTTACCGATTAATGACGCGATATTAATATTATGCACGTGAGCAAAATTCGCCGGGCGATTCATAGCGCGTTACGCGTTTAATGCGTGCAAAATACGCACGCGATATAAATATAATGTGCACAATTGGGCGTGCTAATGCTGTCCGGTGCGTTTATTGATATATTTCTCTCGTATTCAAGAGTCGTGTCTTTTCGTTTACATGGTTGTTACCACGATGATCGTTTTATTTTGCGAATGTGCCTAATTATACAAAAATCGGTGAATCGCGTGCTGTAAGACTTTTCCGTGAGCGCAACGGACAGCGTCGACGCATCCTACTGCGCAAGATTCAGGTAATTTGTTGCGTGATGTAAGTGTGATGTGCGCAAACCTGAAAACAAACGTTTTTACAATACGCCGATATAAATTTAGAACGCGACGACGAGAGCGCGATACAAGATATCGCTGCTGTACGTAGCTCGTGGTTTGAAACAGGTCGCTTCTTTGTGGCAATATAGTAGATTAGAACTAATCGATGATCGAGTCAGATAACGAAACATGGTAGGAATTGTGTACGCTTGTGCCTGTCTGCGATTTACGCAGCGTGGTGCATCTCGTGATGCGTTCAGAGTAACGCGACGGCAATATAAAATACAACAGCAGAAAGATCTGTCACGGTTATAGGATAGAGGACGCGTGAGTAATAAACATACTTTTGGAATATTTCTGGAATATTTACACTTTGCCAAAGTCAGACTGCGGTACATGTGAACACGTGCATGGAAAAAGTGTTTGAGTAACTAATATCAAGAGAAATATTATGAATGAATCAGATCTCTGGCTCAAGTTACCAAAATTCTGTTCAAATTGACAACATTTCTAGTTAACTTGAACAGTTGTAAATTCTGGTTAACCAGAGATCTTATTGACTTAAGCAGAATTCTAACCAGAATTTTTTATTTGTTTGTATTTCAAACATTTCATTACGATACGACCAAATTCTTTTTCTATGTGCTATTACAATATCTAGAAAGATACTACTTTATTATACGATAACTACTTTATAACGATAAATTAAAATTTAATATGTCGGTGCAAATCGATTTAGAAATTAGTAAAATCATATTCATTAGTGGAGCCATTACGTTATTTCTTTTTTTATGTTTTTTTCCTTTTGTTTGTAACTTAATAGTTATTTGCTCTAATTTAAGTTTAACTAACTTGTACTAACGTGTTCACAAAAATTTTTCGGTTAATGTAGTGGAAATGAAAGTTATATTCCGTCCATAAATATAATGTTTCTTTGTCGCCGCCGCATCGATTATCCGTAGGAACTTCATTATGAAACTTGTTCGATCGAATCTTCTATCAGCACATTAAGAGTCATTACTAACTGACAGGTTATGGTGAGATTATATCAGATAGGAGCATATCGTATTTCGAGCCGCTGACGAGTATAGGAAGATTATGAAATTTGGAACATAGAGACGATACCCATCGTGTTTTGTTTCCAAGAAATTTGATATAGTACGTTAATTATTCGTCTCTTGATATCGTGATAATATATATCTATATTATGTGGGTCGAAGATTTAACTTTTCAACAAAGCTTTTAACATACCTATGCTTGCGAGCACAAATATTACACTCGACGTCTTATCGATTTGAACGAGACGGTCGAGATCAATTGTAAACAAACAACCGCGGAATCGAGGAATTATTGTAGACAGTACCGCATGAAAATTCGCGTTCGACTCTTATTTGCCTCTTTTTTGCTCTTTCTATAATATTTCCAAAATAATATTCAAAATGTACATGACATTGTAAAACTTCTTGACAGTAAAATTCTTAAAGTCCGATGACACAGAATATATAACGCGGCGTTAATTTACACAAATATATCACTAAATCATTGATATGGAAAAATTTTAATAACGGATCTATCGATGGATTTGCTCGTTGTATCCGTAAAATATTTAATATTGGCACGGAGTTATAAATTTTAGATTTTAATTAGTTGAAAATTACGCATCTAGAAAATTCATTTGATTTTGCAACACGGTATTTAAATGATATTTTGAAGAATCATTATATACGAAGAAAATATTGTAGTAAAATTAATATTGTAGTTAAAATTATATATATATATATATATATATATTTTTTTTTACAATATATTTTCTAAAACTATAGAATAGATCGAATCTGATCAAAATAAGTTTTGAGACAATTGTTGTTAATTTTTTGTTTCAAATAAGCTAATTATCTTTGGCACAATAAAATAATTCGTTTGAAACAAAAAACTAACAACTATTTCAAAACATTTTGATCCAGTTTACCTGCTGAAATTGTAGTATAAATTGCCATAAAAACAGCCAATTTAACGATCTACCGAATATACGATATAAAAAAGAAACATTTAAGTAATTGCAATAATTTTGCAGTAAAAAGTCAAACATTTTTAAACAAATATATAATAATATATTATTAATTATATAGCCTAACATTTTTAAACAAATATATAGTAATTTCGATCATAATCTGTGCATAATGTAAGATTATAAAATTTCATTGTAATTTTTACTAAAATATTTTCCGCAAATTATTGTATATTGGACTATCATGGTTAAATAAAATCAATACACGATTGGTTTACAATTGGATACGGGATATATTATAATTTGCTAAACTCGCGGATCACTTGCTTTGTTTATGAACGATAAATTATATTTTCCGTAATAGTGTGTTTTATCTCGCTTTGCGTTACACGTTGAGTTGGACGTTAATGACGGATTTTAAAAATTTGGTTGTAGCCAATTTCTATTATGTTAGGAAACATTGAACGAAATATAAAAAGTTGCGGAAAATGCCAACTTCCAATTTTATTTATACTGAAGAAAAGTCAATCGCAAATAATCCGCAATGAAAAAATCAGTGTTCAAATATTTACTTCTTTCAAATTCCGCCTCATAGCGATATGCGCGTTTTTAAGTGTGTTCTATGTAATTTATGTTAAAATTACTTCGCATTAATGAAATATTAGAAAACAAGTATGACGACCAATCGTTCGCGGGGAAGCGTCGACCAAACGAAGAATCAATACCGCGATATAATTGAAGAAAATTTCTCGTTACGCGCGAATAATTTGTCGTAATCGATTAAGGCTTCGAAGCGAGACGTTGATTATTTTGTAATTACCGTGGTGGTCTTATTCACGAACACGTCGGGACTCGTGTTCTTTGCGCTACAGAATTAATCTTCTTGACTTATTTCTATTATTTTTTAATTATTTTAATTATTTTTCATAAAACAAGACGTAATTAGCATATTTTGTTTGATGTTGTCACAGTTTTGTCGTGGACCTCATGGGCACGTGAGAAATTTGGAAAATACAAAGGTTGACACTTGACAACAAAGGATGATGAATATTATTTGTCTCGGATTTCTTACATGCACACAAAAATAACCGCAAAAACGAATATAAAACTTGGGCACGTGATCAATATAAAAGTATAAATATTTAAATAACACAAATTGACTTCATTCGACGTATTTTATTTGAGTTATTGGAGGGCACGTGCACGTTCGTAAATTTGCGAGTCAATTTGCGAGAATTCAAGAGTCAATTTGCGAATGGTCGATACAATGAGACGCGTTATAATAATATAATTAACATGAATGAAAATCGCTTAGATTTTGCTGTTACGTTTACAAAATTCGCTTTATTGCGATGGCTATATTCGTTATAATTGAGGATGCCAATCATTATTTCATCGGATACTTCTCGCTCGCGCAATTATTTTGGCATAGAATTTGCGATAATCGTTTTTACTCTTGATTAATATAAAATTAGACCGGTGTACTAGATTTTGAAATCAATCCGGTATAAATAAAGAGCAAACACGATATTCTCACGATTGGTCGCAAGACCGAATCGAGTGAACGATAAATACCATCGTGGATTTTTCGTTTTATGCTTGATAAATTTGGCACATGCCCGATAATATCCTTTCTGGCCGTTGTATTATCTGGATACGATTACCATACAAAACGGTATATCCTCGCGGTCTCCCCTCGCTCCTTCTTATTCCTCTTCAGTTAGTTGTATTATTTTTCATCTGACGCGAAACAGGTCCCATTGCCGGGGAGCAAGTATAAAACGAGTCGAATAACAGCCATTTATCGATCTTGGTTATGCAAATAACTATAACGGCCGATATTGGCGTAACCCTATTTGTTACCGTTCGACGTGATTCACGAAGAGCCGCGTTTGTATCTGGATATAAATTTTATGCAGATCGCGGTATTACTTACTCGATATTGTAAGATATCTGGCGTCTGATTCAGCAACGAACCGTTTCGGTTCGTATGAGTAAATGTGTAAAAATATCGAGGAATTTATAGAAATATCGAGGAAATGATCATTTATAAACTTAGAAATATGGCACGCTGTGCTCATGCATACTGTATCGATGTCGAGCGAACTGTAATCTTCCATGAGATTTAATCTGTCTCGCGATGTTTGTCTCTGTCGATCCGATGGTTGAAGTGACATCGAACGTAAGCAGCGCAACGGCATTTTATTCTACGAACGCGGCATGTGTATTACAACAGTGTTGTCCGTGACGGTCCGTCCTCGAATGAATGTGTCGCGACGCGATCGATGCTCGCAGTATGTATAATATTTCGGAGGAAATGATGTGGTATGAGAGCGCACGCCCCGCGTATATCAACATCGCGTGCTCGCCATCGTGAAGTGATCGGGAATAGGGGGAAAGTTTAAGGTCGCATTTGCACAAAACGCGCCTTTCCCTTAACGCCCCACGCCGATTGAACGTGTCGCGGCTCACCTTGAGCCACGAGGAAAGGTCGATGTAAATATGGCGCAATTGTACATGCCGGGCGTAGGACGTCACTGCACTTGCAGCGGGACGCAAGGTGCATTCCAAGTGAATACTTCGGCGCGATTTGCATATCCGAGATATCGCGTCGCGAGACGAGACAAGACGAGACGAGGTGAGACGAGATTTATCGGTACGTTGAGCGAATTCGTCACGCGGAAGCGAGTGAGTAATTTTGTATAAGCTCACTTGTTGCGAATGACGTCATGTTCGCGAACCCGACGGCGAATTATTATGATTACACCACTTACAACGATTACGCGTGTCGTAACCTAATTCCGAAGACGAGGTGAGTCAGTCGGTCAGTCAATCGATCTCGCTCGTCGTTGGTATGCTCTGGCTTTGCTCGCGAAGAATACAACGTACGCGCACGTCCGCAACGAGGACGTTGATGACGGTACGTAGAGTGACGTACAGATAAGAACGAGAACTCAATTAGCACGAAAGTATTCCAACTTGATTGAGAATCACTTGACGATTCCGGTCGTTTCGCTCACGTTTCGTTTCTACCCTGCGGGAGAGATGAAGGGAGAAAGAAGGAGCTGAGTTTCGCGCTGATAAAACAGCACAAAGCGCTAATGGTACGAAAAAGGGGAAAATTTTGTTTTCCGCTGTGCTGGCGCGCCACCTTTCGCAAATCATTGTGTGAAGACGCGGGTTTTCCGCGGGAGACTATCGGCAACCGCAAAGGCTACGAAAATATGGCGCAACGCGAGGGGAGATTTTCGAGTGAAGCCGGTGAAAAATATCCTCTCGGTCGAGGGAGGATGTTTATCTACAAACAACGTAACACAACGGCTATGGAACGCGAAGGAGAACGAACGGGAGAGATGACTACGGGGCTGGAAAGAGAACGCGTCACACGGGGGATGATATTATTTGGAACAAGAGAAGACAGTCGATGACTGAGGGCTCAAATTCAATACCTGATACGCGCGCGTATGGTTGTTGGTGAAACCGTAGTTCCGTGTGGATAAATATGTAGGTCTGTGTAGTCTTTCTCTCTTCTTGCTTTCTCTCTCTCTCTCTTGTCCATGGTTTTGCAGGATATATTTGAAAATTTTGTCTCCGCTCGACGTGCGCACGATTGCGGCTTTTTTATTTGCTTTGCACCGAGCTGTCGCGAAGTCGCAAGGCGATAGTCTTCTGCAGATTTCACGGCAGAACGCACACCTGTCCCCACCTGCTCATCAACAGTTCTCTGTTGTATAAAGCATGTGACGGATCTGTCAAAGATTCCGTGATACGCGCCGTGTTAAGTAATCTTATCAGATATTCGTAGAGGTGCGGTGTGAAGAGGCGCGGACCGTTATCGCACTACATCGCGTACATTCGTTAGCGTACAGTTGTCAAAACAGAATCAGCCGCATAAAGGTATGCTTACCTTCTATAACGGGATTATGTTCGCCTCACACGTTAAATAGATCAACTGAAAAAACACTTACAGGACCTACATCCGCACGCTACGCTAGTTTGCGTCTCGAAAGATCGACAATTAGCTTCCGACATTTGTAGAATAAATTTGCGCTATCGCACACATAGATATCGCTCTGTCGCTTCTCCGCCGTGCTGGTTACGCAACGGCTGATTTTACCGTGTATATTGGAAACAATGATGTATTCTTTATCGACAGCGTGGTATTCCTCGACAAATAAGTTCACGGCAAAATTTAACTTGGCGAGAGTGAGTCAGAGAGAGAGAGAGAGAGACAGACAGAGAGAGAGAGAGAGGGGGGAGAGAGAGGGAGAGAGAGAGAGAAGTAGAGAAGTAGACCGAATAAAGTAGACAGTTTGCAGTTACAACTGGAAACGTATAAATCTTCACTAACTAATTTCGCGCGTAACGTTGAAATAATGGAGAATGCACGAAAATCATATAAACTGATGACGAGCATTGAACAGTCCAGTTGCTGAAATGTCGAGTAGCATCGACCTGTATTGAGAACGTATTGTGAGGAAAGCGTTAAATCGAAGCCGCTGATGTCACTGATCGTTAAAGTAACCGCACATGTCATTGTACGCGCGGCTGTCTTGTAACGTATGCACGTTTGCTTAAGTGTAGAAGAATGTGGGTTTCGTTATGGAGCAAGTCGGCCTAATTACTCCAACTTCTCTAATGTAACCCAAGCACCCGTTACACGACTTATGTAAATGCCCGCGACGTGATACACATAGCTTAAATATAATGTGCATTTTCCACTATTTAACTATTACACGAAACTCTAAGTTCTTTATCCGTTTTCTTCCGCCGCGTTGCGTCATACTGCGCGGAAATGGTGGCGAATAGAATTTTTCCTTGTGATATATCACGGTCGCGTTAAAGGACAGATGTAAAGTGTGTCGTGCTTAAAATCAAGATTAGTCATAGCACGTATTTCTGCAGATCCCTGACACAGAACAATTCCAAGAACGGCACATAATTGTGAGCAATGAATAATACTTTGGCGTAGAGTTTTGTAATGCGTGACGTTAATGACGCATCCGGAAGTCGTTAGTAAAGAAAGCTAAAAAGATTGCAATCTGCAATTTGCCCAGTATTTTTATAACACTGGAACGCTATGTTCCACTTTAGGGAACGGGACATGATGTTGTCCTTCTTATTTTTATTCGTCAAGGAGCATGACAACAGTGTAAAGTAAACAAAGACCGCAATGCTTTACTTATATCTTCAACTAACAACTAAAACAAAAGGTTTCACATTCGGTTTTCGTTTGAAAGATACGCAAAGATACGCAACTTTTGTTCGTTTATTCTTTATTGATTTCTTCATTGATACATTTTAATATTATTGTAAAATTCAATATTATTGAAATTTGTTCGTTTTTAATCAACTTATTGCCAGTTAAAATATGTTCGTTAATCAAAGCGATTCTCATTTCTCTTTGTCGGAACTTAGCTTCCATTAAAATAATACACGCCAGTGACTATCAACCGTCTATATTTCGTTGACGTTATAACGTTTAGTCCCAAATTACTTATCTCAAGCGCACAGCGTAATTTTCTCTTGGACGGTCCAACTCTGCGCTTAACACGCCACAGAAATACGGGCCGTTGTGTTCTGCTTCTTAAGTCTCGTTCGTCCGGTAGGTCAAATAACAAACGACTGCGGTCGATGAGGCGTAAATCTAAGCGGGTCAGACGCGTGCGGAAAGGCGAAACGCTTTGTCACGAGAAGAGTTACACTGCAGGTGCGCCTCGCGGGTGCGCGCGTACCCACGTGTACACACATGTTACGGAACCAACAGGTTACCACTCGGTAACAGGTTCAGCGACTATTTTCGGCAGGCACCATCTCCGTGTAAACTTCTCAAATTACGTCCAGGGAGAGGACGCTCTCTTCCCTCGTTCGTAGCTTGCTTTGTTTGCACCTGAGACGGCACTCCAACCTGCGCCGATATTTCCGGCGGTTAAGTCGAAGCGGCCGTGGTGAAATTCGCATGGACTCATTGTCGACAAACGACCGTCGGTTAGGATTTCTCTCGGGGGTTTGCCGAAACTTGTCCCTTCTTCCCTCTTACTCATTCCGCAACGAAGCGCAACTGCAATTGCAACTATGACGAAACCTCTTATTCTAATACGTATTATGACCTTGCGCGCGAACGACTCTCCCGGGGCTCCAAATACCCCGAACTTTGCTTATGGAAACTTGTCGAATTTAATTTTCCACGCTTACGCGGTATCGCGAGATAAACGTCTCGCATTAATCCTAGAGTCATGAATTTCAAACGCCATTGTTAATAATGCACAACACCGGTGTGCACGAATCAAACATTAAACATTGCGATACCTAAACGAGAAAGATTTTCGATTCATTCACTCTGCAGTCTCGGCGAAATCTTCTTTCGCTCCTTCGTGAACATCTGGGTACTGTGCTTCCTTGCATCTCTTCCTCAGCTGGCGTTCACACGCCAATGAAAATAAAATTCACTGTCGATCTCGATAGTCGATACTTGGAGATTCGGCGGAAAACAGGTTCGTAATATCGTATCGATGTTTAATGGCGGAGTAGAAGATATCGGCGAACGAGTCGGCTTGCGCTGAGACCTTAAGAGGGACCGTTTATAGTCCCCTGTACTGTTTAACGTGCACGTGCGCACGCCGCGAGAATAACCGCATAGATTCACGTTGCACAGTCGCGTTGCACCACATGTGCATACGTGTGCTCGCAACCGGTATTTACGTCTATGTGTGTGTGTGTGTGTGTCTGCATGCACAGCGGATTACGTGTGCATCGATATCGCGTATTTATATCGCGAGATTCACGCAGCAGCATTTTTTAATGCATCGTGTGTTCCTAGCTTGGAGAACCGCTGCGAGAATACCTACTATCTTTCGTCGCGCCACTTTCGATCGTACATAATTAATGGAAATCTAGATTTATTCGAGATATGAACTACGCGTATTTTTGTCTTATCGGGGAAAACGACTCGAGCTCTTCACTCGCGCTCTAATGTCGCGTGCTAGAAAACGCGATCGTCCGTGAAATGTGACCCCGTAATCATCTTAAGTATTTCACTTATCCGCTTTATGCCACCATGCTGTTCTCAAAGAGTGATATAAATTTCGCGGATTAGAAAGTAAGCAGCTTTTGCGTGAAAGGAACAGCGGCTTTGCGTCAAAATGAAAATAGCCTCCCCAAGACTCCCCCCTCTACATACAAGAACGGCACGATATATTTTGTGCCGTGAAAACGATAATGTCCCCACGTGCGCGCCGTCCTCTAATTTAATTCCGATAACTCATCCCAATAATTGAAAAGTGACAGCTTAGCTCCTGATGGATTATTAATATTTTAATTTATGCACACATATCCATATTTATGTACAGAATATCTCTCAGACCTATCGCGATTTTCCTAACACAATAACAGCAGTAATAAATAAACGATTATTCATTAACTAAATTGTGTAATCAAACTAATGCAATATAAATCTTCTCAACAATACATACGCGTTATGCCTCCAAAAACAATTAAATTCGTGTGATCCCTTAATCGGAGTTACTGTCAGCATCTCATCAATTTCTCAATTTTGTCAAACGAGTTTGAAATATAAGCTCACGAGTACGACGATCGTGCGTTCATTACGCGGCCATAGTCCACGATTTGGAAGGCGAGAGGAGTCGACGCGACGAAGAAAGCGAGGCTCGCTAGGCAGACAATTCATTGGAGAAACTCGAGCAGCCGCTGGAAATAAGTCCAACTCGGCTATGCGGTACGCGAGTCTTCTCTAATCAACGGCCACTTGCGTAGGACTTAATTGTATGTGGTCGGGCAGATGAGAGAAGGATATTGACCCGGCCTAAAGAGCACATGGTCACGGAAAGAGACCTCGCAAAGAGCACGCGAGCCGAACGCTCGCCCGCGACTTTCCCTCGCTATGATTACGCAATGGCATTCGTTGCACGCAGCCGACGCGTTGCCAGCATATTTTTCCGCCGTGACTACGAACACTTTGCGCGCGTTCTCTTTTGTTCCTTTTTTTACAGCCGGTTATGTGTGACCACACGGGAATATTGTAATCGCGTGTAACACGAGGTGCGCGCGAACATGACCTATTAACGTTGTACTTTCGATATATATCCGATATATTTGATAATCATTAGGTTATATGATATTCGGTTATAATACGCTACGATTTAACACAACTGAGAGAGCGATATTTATATTCAAATTAAGAGAGATAAGGCTTATAAGAGTAAATGCTAGATGTTCGTCAAAACGCACGCACATAAAACATTATTGTACTCCCATTCTAATTTATTTGCACGAATATCTAGCATTTGTTCTTATCTCTCTTAATTTAGTTATACCTTTAGATATATGTTTAGCGCGATATTTATATATTGTCTTTATATATTTTAGTGGAACTCCCTGGGTGGCGCCGCGATTGCGTTTGAACGAATGTTACATACGATTCTCGTTAATTTCTCATTACGCGATATCCGTGACGCGTCGTCGAGGAGGACGCGCGACTTCTTAACTCGAGGAGGGGAGTCAGGTGCGTGAGTTATTAATTTGACGCGTCTCGCCTTCTCTCTCGACGTTCGTTCAATGAAGCTGGTGTTATTTGCGGGTTATTTCTCAGGTGCAAGCTAATTAAGTAGCATCTGGCATGATTGGTCGTCGCTCGCAGTAATCGGCTCGTGCGATGTGCGCGGATAATAATCGCGCGTCTCGTTAGAGCGTGCGCTTCGCCATCCGGATTTGAGTCAATTATAGTCGCGTCGGGGTTTTTGCAATTAGTCGTCGACACGACGTTTTCGACGGTCGTCATTCGGAGGCACTGCGCGCGGGCAAACCGCCAAGATCCCCTTTTTGATCGGAAATTCGTGCGATTTACCGTTTTCATTACACGGATGTTAACGCTACTCTCGTGCGCCCCACGTTCTTCTAATACTTTATCGACTCACGAGCATAACGTCATATCCTCGAGCATTTTCCACTGTCGACTTTTTCATTCGTTCATGGCGCTCTTTCAGCGGCGCGCAAACGTAAAACGAGCGAGAATTCCCGTATTTTTGTCGTCACTGCCAAATTCGGCAATCGGTAATATATCCAAATAAAGACGAGGAGCTTAAATATATATATACAAATACCTCAGAATAAAGGCACGCTGCTCGATGATCATTACGGAAACAAATTCTTTCTCATCATTTGTTATTTACTTTCATTTAATTTAACAAACATACATTACCTGCTATAACAAATCACACTTGTGCTCGTCTATTTAGGTTGAGTTAGTCGTATCTTTATTACAAAAGAATGTTGCTTTCAATTTGTTTTCACAAATTGAAAGTAACAAATCATTCGTGCTCAACATGGGATTACTTACTGTTCCATATCAACATTTACCGATATATTTTGTTAAGTTAATAAAACTTTTTCTGTTACAATTAGTATGGACGATTTGTTGTTGTATGATACATTATGCAGATGTTGAAAATAACGCATTTTAAAAAAAGGAAGACGAACAAGTTTTCATTATTTGGACGCATTATTAGTTATTGCTCACTTACAAATCAGTATGTTAATTTTCGTTTGCATCACGCACGTAATTAAAACGGGTTTTATCGCGTTGTTACGGTTTCAGCATTACTAATTCGTTTCTAGAAACGTGTCGCGTGTGACGCTTGCCATTTTCGCTAACTTCCGTTTTGACCTCTTCGTGTCGATGTGTGTGTATGATGTTTTCCCTCTTTCTCCTTCGCGAAGGCGCAACAACTCTTGGGTACATACAATTATAATAATTGTGGGATATTCTCGGTAGAGGAACGCGAGAGAGACGTTACTCAAGTGTGTTTCGATAACTTTTCCTTTTTTTCTTTTTTTTACGGTTATCCGACTGCGTGTTATCGCCGCGTCGTCGAGTCATGTCCACCGTGTAACCGTGTATCGCGCAAATCATGAAGGGAACGAGCCGCGAACGTGCGTGATACCGAGGAGTGTTCTGAATTCGAAATTGGCCCTGCGCTACGTCCGGTCGATATCGAAAATATATCGTGAGATAAACATCGCCGTTATATCATCTGAATTGCAAATGCAATTTGGGAGCGGCATCTTCTTTTTACGCCGCATAGGTGTGCTCCGATCGAACGCGCGAACGTTTCGGAACATCTCACTAACTTACCGCGCCACATTCTTTGTATCTCAATATCGAACGATCGCTGGATTCTCCTGTTCTTCTTTTTTTTTTAAATAACGTCCGTGTTTCGCTGAATTATGTTTTTCCATCGCGAGACATCTTCTCACGTTGTACTATCTGTAAATCTCGCGCGACGACGATTATCTGTAAAACATAAAATTACACTTTAAATGACAGTACACGATTAAACAACGATAAATGTTTGATACAATTATAAATATGTTTCATATTATCGACAGATAATTAGTGATTAATCACTAATTTATGCTCTGAACATACGTATTATTATCGTTTTGCTTGTCACAGTTTGAAGTTTCGATTATCTCTTTTGCGGACATATCCCTTTTTTTATCGAGTAATATATACGAATGTATACATATATATCTCGTTGGCTGAATAATATTTTTAAAATTAGGTTTTATTTAATCGCTAAAAGTATATTCCCGTTGTCATACGTTGTCATACGTTTGCCGCAGATCTTTACTGCGAATCGACGCATTTAATAACTGATAAAACGGTTTCCGTCCACTTCCTGTGTGAGCTTCACGAGCTATTACACTTGTAATTTATTATGGTATGCACACATGGTTAGCGAATGTACTTTCCGAGACGGTCTTACACGTCTCGGAATCGATCGTGGCCTTATTAGCTTTTACCAAACGCGTCGTTATCTTTACGCCGTTCGTACAACTTGACGGCGACTTTTACGTTGCGGGCGAGCCGCGTTCATAAACGGCGACACGCATGTGTTGCTTGTCATCGTAAACTATGTAACTGTTATGGCTGGTAATGGGTTCGCTGCGTATTCACGACGAATGTGTACATGCGTGTGCGCGAGCTCGCGCTGACCGGAGGCAAAGCGAGCCTCGCCCATCTTCTCCTCCTAATACTAGAAAATACGATTCCGGGCCGTACGGCCACTGTAAATCTCGATGATGAATCTGTGCGCTTTTAGCATTTATCGTCGGGGAATTTACCTCGCCGGGAATGCAGCCAGGGCGCGCATTGCTCCCGGCGAACGGCTTCTCGTGAGCTTCGTCAAGCGGTGGATGTGGGTTAACGGGACGCGCTGCACTTGGACTAATAATAAGTTAATTGAAATTTAAACTCCGATAAAAGAACGGCGAGTACGAAGAGTTCGATACCTCTGACCGGCGCGACGTTTCATTCGTTTACTTAAAAGGACAGGAGGATGGGAGGTTGATAGTAATTTATCTAATTCCGGGATCATTCGTCCGGGAACAGACGCGTTATCCCAACAATCCCGAAGTGATGTAACAGATTAAAGTAGCGCGCTAAATTAGCGATTGGAATATGTGTCTGCTTGATATCGCGTACGCGGCGACACGTACAGATGATATATACGTCGAATCAGCGCGTATTAAAGAGATAATAGCTTTAACGGATATTCCCGCGAAAATTGACATTTTCCCTTTATCACTCGGCATTTAGCAGATTAATCGTCAAGTGACTCCCGTCGCGGATTATGTAGCTTGCGAAATTGCCTCATCGTACGGTCGATGTCCATCCATCGCTAGGACTATCGTTGGGTGTACCGTTGATATCGACTTACCGTGTGTGAGAGCGAATGTGAAGGAAATTTCCATCGTGTGGATCTTCGTACGTGACGATCCTCGGCCGTCGAGGATATTAAAGAAGATATTTCCGGAAACTCGCTACCGATCGCTCCCGGCCGCGTGTAATTGCGCAAAGTCACGACTCGCTAATTAGCGAGAATGCCTAACGACCGTTAATCGCATTGAATCCAGAATCGCTTTGTATTCACTGAGTCGCGTGATTCGCCCGCGTGCTCCTCTTCGACATTCTGTGACGAGGCGACCGTCCATCCGACGAACATGAACCGAGCCCCTCGTAACATGGTTACATACGTCGTCTCGCGTATAGTACGTCGTGATATGTGAACGTACAGGGTGGCTCCGAAACTATCGTTCTTTCTTTCGTACGCAAGACGCACTCTGTTAAAAGTCCTGTTTTACAGAACTCTGACAGCATTAGAAATCAGGTAAGATTTGAAGAGTTGTACAAAATTGTGAATAAATAAGAGTTTATTTTTTATTATGGCAGGTCTATTAAGTATATTTAACAATATTTGGTTATAAAAAAATTAGATTTTACGGTAGGCATCGTTCCAATTTTCTTCTGCAAAAGAATCATGCTTCAATTCGACAACCATCCCGACCTCAACACAAGAGCGTTCTGAAATCAGTATTGATATGTATATTTTTTTTATTGATTAGTGTTATAATTATTGATTCATATATGAGACGGATTTTGAGAAAAACAATGTTATTACAATTGTGGTTGCAGAAAAAAATACTATCTCTAGAATAACGCATTTAAAATTTTAAAATAAATTCTTTTCCACATTGTTTTTGTACTAAAATATCGTTTTATTTAACGTTAAATACGTTTAAATACATTTAATATATATATAATAAAAAATTCATACTTTTATTCACAACTTATTATTTAACTTATTATTAATTCACAACTTTTAACAAATCCCCAATTTTTACTCCTGTTAAGGTCCTGTAATTTCTTAAATGCTGTTCTATCCTCTAGTATAGTAATATTAGAAATTTTTCGTCACATACAAGGGCATTATATTATAAATATTTATACATCATGACTGTTGATTATTCGAAGAATCAGCAATTCTTCGGTATCGATCCTATATTTCTTCTCTTAGCGTGAACTCGTGGAAATGAAAGGTTTCACGTGAAAATTACATGGTTGCATGGATATTTATAATACGATCATCTGATCGAAGATTTCAAATGTCACTATGCTAGGAATTAGGATAATTTTAATGAAATTTTATATGTGTAGAAATATACAAGTGGAGTTGAAGGCAGGAGAAACACGATACTCGTTTCCTAATTTGTCCTGAAATTCTGCGGAAATTCGACACGATTTTATATTCGGCTTACAATTAATTCAATTTCTAAACCGAATCTCTCTTCCAAAATATCTGTATCGAAATCTTATCCAATACGAAATCCTCGAGTTAGAAATAGTGCGAAAACAGTTAAGAGACAAGGCGCCACGTGTTTTCACGCTCAAAGTTCTGCCGTGGCTCTTGGCGTGACGCGCGGCTTTTCAATTTCACCCGCGGTTTCGCTGCTTGGCAACGGTCATTTTTCATTATTTGAACCTTATCTATGGACAGGAGGAAGTGCGATAATTCTGGGACACCCTGCGTATGTACACGTGCGCGTTATGGGCGCGGGGAAGGTACAACGACGTGCTGCGGACGTCGGATCATCGTTGGCGTTGTACGCTTCGCCGCGGATCCCCTCGGGGGGATTGGAATCGACTGGCTCTCTCGTATATCAATATCATTTTTCGGACAGAAAATCGATCGGACCGGCGGCAGCCCTCCGCCAGTAAATCGCGGAATACGCTTCGCATAATACGAAGCCGCACGTACGCCGGCAAATTGCTTTTACATACCGACGCTAACCGTGAGTTCTCGCGCGGCATCCATTTCCTCTTTTCCTCTCCGCTTTCTCTCTCTCTCTTTCTCCTCCTTTCCTCTCTTTTCCATTCTCCATTCTGTCTCTTGTTTTATCTCGAAAAAGAGTCAATTCGCCACGATTTCAGATAATACACATCGCGCACGCCGCGTTTCATTCCGACGAATAGCATTCGCGCGTAAATCGACGGCGACCGCAATTCGTTCGCAACCGGTGATATTAAGTTAACGAAAAAATGCTGTTTTTTTCTATTATTTCAATAAAAGTCGCATGGGAATTTGTAAATATTTGTTATTTGGAAATACACCGCGGCGGTGGTCGACGTGACTTTAATCAACTGCCATCCAAATTGGTAGTTTCGGCGACCGTTCGCGTGACAAGCTAACAAAATATAGAACGAGAGAAGATTTACAGGATGTTCGGTGCATTAAAAGTAGATTGATATTTCTCTCTAAAAAGACCGACTTTCTCTCCATATTTGTTCGTACATTTCTCTCTCATTATTCAAAAACGATTCGCATCTCGACATTCTCGCCGAGGAAGGAATATTTCAATTTACGACGAGGAGCATGCGAGCGCATTCCCGCGCAATTTTATGAATGAACGTCCCGCGCGATGCTGTATTTGCATTGCTCTTCCTTCGCTTCCTTTCTTCCTGCCTGAACAAAAAAGAAATTAATCGTACACACTCACAGACCGATCGCCGTTCCGCGCTTCGAAACGCTGCCAAGTTGCCATAATCAAACGGAACTAGTCAGAGTACACACGGTGTGTGTAAACGCGGGCCGGATACGGCGCAATTAAAGTTCACGGAGTAGCCAGTTCGTTCGTTGTCGAATCGAATCGAGAGCTTTTTCGTTTGGCGATTCGAGCGTCGATTCGCTCGCGCCAGTTCCATCCGATAAATTAGCAGTGGCGGCGCGCCGTTACGTCGTTAAACTGCGCTCGCTACTTCGGGTAAGTTCTGGCCGGGAGGAAAAATGCAAGGCGGGAGAGTGCAACGCACGTTGGCGCGCGAGAAAGGAAGACAGAGAGAAGGGAGGGAGAGAGGAAGGGAGGGCCAAGGAGAGGGGAGGACAACGTGACGCATTGTCGCTGCAACGCGACGGCGCGTCCGTTGCGACATCTTCGCAAGGTGCATCCCGTCGTGCCACGCCGCGAAGAAAGTTGTGACTCGGCTCTTTCGCTTCTCCGCACCGACACTTCCTCGTTTATCGTCGTCGTTTGGCGCGATGAAATCGAATTAAAACCCACCGTCTATAGCTTTTTCCACTGGCTATAATTGCCATTTACTTTGCGACTGATCGATCGAGAACGTACATTCGACGATCTGTATAGACTCGAAATAAAACGCCGCGGCTGTCTGATCGCGCGTATCCGAACGTCGCGACGACGGCACATTGATTACACCGACATCGTCACTTCAACGATGTTTAATCCGTCGGAATCCAGCGGTTCAAGGCCGTCGCTTGTGAGTTCAGCTGAGTCAATCTAACGAATGCATCGTTTGCTCATCTCGTACGGAGTGCTTCGAGCGGAGTAACTTGATGTGCTTTATGCACTGATGAAATCCAGCGAAAGTATAACGCGGGGAACATTGGATTTAAAAATTAAACGAAAATTTTCTTTTTCGTATTGATTTAGGGTAAAGAGAAATGATGATCGATTGGTTTAAGTCGTGATATGTCGTGGAGATCGAAGTAATTGAAACACATAGAATAGCCGTTATATGTGATATAAACGTCATAACGAGGAACCTCTAAAGATAGATCCACCAAGTACGCAGTGTAATTCTGTCGACGAGACGAGTTGACGATGTCGTTACCGGATGCACGTTGCGGGAGTGAAACTTGGAACACGATGCGCATTCCGTCACGAAGCAGCTTCCCATTACCACTCATTTGAGTGCGGTGGGTGATGATGAAGTGGAATTACCAATCAAGGGGAGTGAGCGCGGATTGGAAATACGATAATGGTATTAATCGCGGTGGCAAGACTAAAGATCGCGCGCGCGTTTAGATCAGACCTCTTTCAACGTATTCCTCCAGTCGCGACGTTCAACCACGTCGACTTATATCCGCGCGATTCAGACGACTCTCGAAAATTAGTTTCAGTCGGATTAGTTCTATCAGAGCGAGCTCTTCTGTGGAATGACATTAAAAACTCGAGCCCCGTCGCCCGCGAGGATTCAAGATATTCCTCAAATACCCACTGCGCATGCACGCAATTTCCACATCTTGCATAAAAAGAAGCCCACGGCTGCAGCTTCGTCTTGGGACACGAGCCAACAGAGCCACCTCGGAATCGAGCTGGAGGCGAATCCGTTATACGAAAAGGGACGGATGGAGTACACGGCATAGGCGTCGATTCACTTCACTGTGTGTGTCCTTCGTCTTCCAGTCGGGGTCCTTTCTTCCTCGGACGTTAATAAAGTCTTCTGTCTCCACCTCGTGCCAGAGAATTTCCATCCTCCGAGCTATTCTTCTTCGATCCACCGGAGCCTCTTTTCTCAACTGACGCTTTCTCTCTCTTTCTCTCTCACACTTCTTCCCTCTCCCTATCTCACAATCTCTCGCTTCACGTCGTCCTCTCTTGCTCCCTTCGTCATCCATTGCGATCATAGATCTACACCGGCGGCGGAGATGGTGTGCTCTGATCGTAATTACCCCGTTGCTAGTGCACTCCCGGGGCCACTTCCCCGCCGTGCCGATCCGACACTTTCACACCGAGGTTCGCGTCGTGCATCGTGAACGAAGCGAACGCTGTGAGTAAGTGCGACTCGTACACCTCAATATCGCAGGCGACTATTGTATTTCAAGCTCTCATTTGCGACGAATATCCGTCGTCGATTTAGCTAGTGATAATTCTTCCATGAACACGATCGTAGATCTTGGGAGTCAAACTGAAGAGAATGGCGAGAGACTGTTTTGCTATTGCAACATGAGTTGAAAGTTGACAATTGCTCAAAGGTGTGAATGAAAAAAATGTATTTTTAATTTTAAGATAGGATCTTATTTTCACTTGGAAAAATTTGAAATATCACGGTCGTTTATCTTGTCCTGCCGAGCTGCAGTACCGGCTGACGTAAACCAGACAAGTCTTGGTGCAATCCAATGTAATCTAGGTCACTCCGCTTTGCTTTAGCTTATTCAGTCGTAAAGCTTGAGATTCGGTAAATAGTAGTTCCGACCGGAATTTCTTATACTTGGCTCGCTTAACGGCGCTCGGCGTGGTTACCCCGTATCGTTCAAGTGTTTCGAGGTATCGGTATTATAATCGTGAAATAGGGCGTATCGAGAAACGAGTCTCGATGTAATTTTAAAATCGTCAGGGTCGCTCTGGGCAAATTAGGGACTAAGAACGAAACCGCTCAGGTGTCCCCGTGACTTCGGCCATTGATTGTTCCAGTCTTCCGTATTCATAATCAGGTGGTAAGAAAGGGGGCAGGGGAGATAGAAGAAGAAAGATAGAGAACTTTTCCCCTGTTCTTTAGAGCGACCCCGGGAACGGCGTCTCTAAGATTCGCGTCGCTGTTTGCCCTGGGCTGACCCTAACGAGGAACGGACCCTCGTCGGAACTCAAGGAAAAAGAAAGAAAGAACAAAGCGCGAGAGTGAGACGGGGGCTCTTTTGCTCGCGGTCATTATACTTCCTGAAACGCCAAGATACGCTGCAAGGAAAGCCGGTCAAAGGGTTCAAGGCTGCACGTAGGGTTCAACGATCCAACGCGTTGAGGGTGGTGCGAGGGCCGTGAAGAATATTAACTATTCGCGAGGTTCTGTTACGGTCGCTTATGAAGTAACGTATTATTATTGCGAATTTTCGTCACGTCACTCTGAATCGCAGCCACACGTGAGGCCACCGCATTGGTATAAAAAGTCGTTATATTCGCGCCTCGAGATGTCAATGACTCCTGGAATGACGAAGTCTCTCCCGCGAACACCTATATATATTTAAAATATTCTCGAGTCGACCTCTTTTGAAATAAGATAAATGATTCACGAATTAACGTTTTATTTTTTTCCGGGTGTGCGCGAATAGAAGTTGCAAATATTTAATATTTGCAGATCTTCTAGCTAGCTACTGACCAAAAGCGTTACGTGCAATTTCAGTTATCCTAAATCAAAATCGAAATTGTTTGTGCTGCTGGGTATTCTGTATCAGGCTTCAACAGGACGTAGAAGACGTATAGCTTTTTCGAGATCGAAATATAGTACCGTTGGAAAGTTTTTGGGTAAGGTAAAAAACACGATATTGTAAAAAAATTGAAACTGTTATATTTTTTGAGGTACATATATTTTGCAGTTTTTCCGCGAGTAAACGGAGTAACTTTCAACATCCAGTACATCGTCCATTTATGTTGTTTCAGTATCGGGATGATGTCCAAAGATTATCTGACAGTATATTTAGATATTTTGTCGTTTGCATTATGCGAATCGCATCACGACTTTATTAGAGGTCCAGCAGACTCGCAATGTTGATCGCGTGCGCGAGCGATGAAAAGATTTTATTTCGCAGACGTTAGAGGATTTATCGTAGCGATTCCTCACTGCGTGCGATTCGCTTCCCGGCGGGCACATAGAACGATCGTAAAAATTCTGCTCGCCGCGATCGGGCTACGCGAGTGCGGGTTCCGAGAGTGCGCTGATTCGCGCGATACGGCAGAATTCCAGAGGACGTACTCTCTCGTCGTCCGCGAGATATCGCGGTGTTCCTTGGCGGGCCTTCGACTCGTTTACGTGCCGCCGTTAGTGTGCGTTTACGTGAATCGGGCTCAGGCTGGAGGAAGACGGCGCGAGTCAACGACAGCGGCAGCAAGAGAGAGAGATAGATAGAGAGAGAGAAAGAGAGAGAGAGAGAGAGAGAGAGAGAGAGAAAAAAAGAGAGGGTTAAAAGCGGTCTACCAAGCAAGACCGGTCGAACAGGTTTCGCAGGTCGAGTAGGCGAAAGCCTCTACTCCGTTAGCCTCTTTATTCGCGTGGATTTGCACTGCCTGTATTCTCGAGAGTGCCCCGGACACCTCCGCCGTTTGTAGCCGTGAACGCGCTCTGGGAATTCACCGGAGCGCGACGCGGAACGACGTCTCGTATGCTGTCTCGCATGCACAGCGACAATGGATTTTTTATCTTTAAACTTTGCCCGTAAGGCGATTAGCCTTCGATAGAGACCTGAATATTGTCCAGAGAACGAAACACGACGGCTCTTTGCAGATAATAACGATGTTCGTCTTGAACGAACTCGAAGCTCATAGCTCAACAGAATCATGTGACGACTTGTACACTCGTCGTAAACGATCAAATAAACATTGTTGATATTCTCGGGTTATTGACGTTCTTAGTCTAAAAAAGTTTCCTCCAGCGTTAGCTTGCTTATTGGATTTGAAAATTTTTATTTGGTATCTTTTTTTAAACGAGTTCTCGTCAATCGTGTATTGTGTGTGTGCGCGCGTGTGCGTGTGCATCAGCTTCGGACGGAATACACCGTAGGGAGATATTTAAATTGCTAATGCAGAGAGAGAAAGAGGAAGAGGAGGGGGGGGGG
>NW_022639497.1:153305-153957 GCF_010583005.1 Odontomachus brunneus
GGGGGGGGGGGGAGGAGCGCACATAGATTGCTCGAGACTGAAGCAAAAATACAGTGACCTTTTCTAACTCGATGTTTTCTCGGTTAATAACTATCTTGCTGCGAGAAATCGAAAATAATGCTTACATAACGCGACTTCGATCATTGCTATGGCGACATAAACTACGTAGGTTAAGTTACATTAAGATTTTATCGATCCTCCTTCTTAGCAACGAAAAATCTGACATTTGCTTGCAAGAGAAATCCACATATCACGACAGAGAAAAATAATATTTAAATCTATCTTCTAAACTTATTTTGAGATATTATTGAGATATCGCGTAAATAAACAACGATAAATAGATTACTTTGTAGAAAAACGTCTCCCAACTCGAAGGATTCAGCGAAAATGTCATTCTAGACGGTTACGTTTTTCTGGGAGCAGTTTTTTAGCATACTTTACCGTCTTTGAAGAACAACGCAACGGGGGTGAAGGAATTTCGAGTAAAATGCGCGCCTCGTGGTCCTTCCGGGAAATGCGGCTCCATCTTTTTCGGGAGACGTGCCAAAGTCGCTGTGTATAACCGTCTCTCTGGGACGACGTTGTCGAGAAACGGGGAACGAGAGAGAGAGAGAGAGAGAGAGAGAGAGAGAGAGAGAGAGAGAGAGAGAGA
>NW_022639497.1:156414-163646 GCF_010583005.1 Odontomachus brunneus
TATATATATATATATATATATATATATATATATATATATATATATATAAGTGGATTATCAAAGGCTTAGCCGGCTGCTAATACATAATTCGTTGTCGCGACGCGTTGTAAATCGGCTTTACTTAGTAGTCGGAGCAAATTGGCGATATACATAATCTGCTCCCGAGACAGGGATCATCGAGCGCGGCATCTGTAAAAATCCCAATAATCGAGTGCGCCGCGGTAATCTCTCTCCCCCCTCCCACCCCCCTCTCTCGCACCCTTTTTTCTACGGTAAGAAGGAACTTCAACGTCATAGAGAGCGCTAGTTTAAAATAATGTCTCATGCTAATGAAGTAACCGCCTTAAGTCGGATTACGAATAATAAAATTGCCAGGTCATGACTATGAATAATAAGCGCTGGAAAACGCTTACACGGATTTTGAGCGCAATTTCTGCTCTCGCTATGCGCGCCATGGTGGATGCCGCGCTCGTCACGCGCAACGGGACCCGCCGCGTTTGCAGCAGCGGCAAGTTCGAAAAGGCCCGAGAAAGCTGACCGAGATCGATTCGTGGCGCGCCCGGTAATTTTTCCCGCACTGCGGTGGTTAGACCGCGTTGGTTATAATTAATACAAATCACGGTGTAATTGCCACGGTAATTAGCAGCGATCAAACGCGCGCACAACTGACGATTAAACAAACTCGATTCCCGAGCTGTACATTTCGCCGGTGAATAGTCTTTGATCGCGTCTCGAGCGACACGATGATTTACCGCCAGGTCTATTAGACAGACGACTGACTCTATCGATTCTTACCTCGCCGCCGCCGTCGCTGGCCGGCTTGAATAGCGTTTGCCAGCCGTAACGGTAACCGCCGGCGCGCGTACTTCAAACGAAGTAGACGGTCTACTTTAAAAATCGAAGTCTCGCATGTAATCCGCTCACACAGCGGCTGGTTATGTAAAATTATAAATTGTTCTCCCTCTTCGCGCGAATACGTCGCCACCGTGTCCCGACACGGAGTTGCAATAATGACCGACCGTGTTTTCGAACTCCGCGAATTGTTAATCGAAGAATATTCTTTGTTACGACCCGCATAGAAATTTCTTGGTATTTTCTCAAATGCAGGTTAGATTTCAATCAGAATGCCTAACCTTGTACCAAAATAGATTGTCCCACTAACAATTGGGAATTCTATTCTTCTCCCAAACAGGGATTCTCTGTGTAGAATCGGGACAGAAATATTAAGAAAACGCGAGCTTTTTTAAATATTAGTTTTCTGTATTAGTTTCATTAATGTAATAAAGACAATACAAATGTTTTTTATGGCTATTGTTCCATGTTAAAGTAATACATTTTCATGTAAAGTAATACACTTACGTTTTATACATAATAGATTTGTATATATTTAAGGATAATTTGACGATTTCATACATTTATAAGTCAAAAGAATTCGTCGAATATTTATATATTTTTTTTTACTTTCTTAGAACGCCTTCTATTATAATTTTTTCATATGATTCTTTCGCAAACACTTTGAATATTTCCTCTTTACAAATACGTGTATATATATACTTGTAACAAGTAAATATTCAAAGTGTTTCATACATCTTGTTTATTTTAGTTTAGAATGTAAGCCAGAAAAGATCTCCGGGGAAACATCAGGAATGATCAAATGGGATCTGACTTTCCCACTTAGACTCGCATGTTTCAAACATTACACATCTAACCAGAATCTGTTATTATTGTGGAAAATCTGGCTGGGTCCCATTTAGATCCCAAAGTATTTTCTATGCGGGAATTAGTCCCGCTGCATCTGCGTTTTTCCTCGAGGATCTCGCGACGAAGCGAGCTCGTTCGCCGGGACATTCGGCCACGCTTTTTGCGCGTCGTCCGTGATTCCATTAACGAGAAGATAATTAAGCGCTTAGCATAGTGAGTGCCGTCATCGCCGCGGATCAGACAACGACCGATTGTGCGTCCCAACATAAATTGTGGAGCCCTCCGTCCACTCGCTTGTTACGAATATGACAAATGACTCTCTAACGTCTACGCTCCGTCGACCTAAGTGTATTTTCTACGCGTGTTCCGCCGCCCACGCGTGTGCTTGTGTATGCTTGTGCGTTGCACACTGGTCCCTTTCGAGACCGTCTACACGTCGACGCAGCTTCGAGGCACCCTGTCTCGGAAAGATTACCTTTGCGTTAGGACTTAACATTATTATTGGAAACGCGCGCGTGGGCGCGTTTAATGTTCAATTAAATTGAGCAGTCCCAGAGGCCGTTCTCGTCGCGCTTATGTAAATTTTGATCATTCGTGTACGTCCTGCGTATACGCCTCGGGAGGATACAGATTAAAAGGCCATTCTAATATCTTATAGCGCGAGCGCTCGCTTCGACGTCTCGTACGCGAGATTTCCTTCTTTATGAAGTCAATGTATCGAAGTTGCCGGTTCATCCATTATACCAATGAGCAGCAATCACGTAATACAAGGCTAGCGTTAAACCGTTTGAAAGATTACCCTGTCTCTCGCCCGAGAGAAGGTAGTCGCGGGCGTTATTCTTGCTTCTGCAATAATTCCCTAGGACCGAGGTCCCAAAGCCCGCGCGCACCGTTACGTTGATGCTCGTTTTATCGTTCGACTAATAGTGCAAAAAGAAAAATAAAAGAAAGAAAAAGAAAGAATAACACACACAGAGTCCGCGTTCGAATAGCGGTCGTTTAGCCGGTTAATTGTGCGTCTTAAATCCTGAATGGATTCGTTACGGCGCGAACTGTTGCGGCGAGCCTATTCGATCGAACCGTAAATCGAGCGTGTTCACCAGCTCGGCGAACCTTTGTTCCTGGACATATCGACAAATATAGCGATATTCAGAATCGGTCCTTCCACGGCAGGAATTCGATCGAACCTATGCCTGTTAACGTTCACACAATTACGAGATTTCGCGCCGAGTCCCTCAATTATCGGTGATATTATTTCGTGAATGCATGCACACGTCGCGAAACGCACACCGTTCGTTACACCGTGTCTTATTGCAGATTGCAATTTCATATTACGCGGCGCACGTGGAATCGTTTATTACGTTATTACATAATATGTTATTGACTGCAATTTACTTGGGCTATTTTTCGTGTGTGGTGCAGGTGTGCCAATATATATGGCTTTTCGGAATCTCTCGTCGTCCGGTAACGTATTGGTGGCTATCAGTTGAGAAAAAATAGCTGCGTACGCTCCGCCGTTGAAATAACGCTGTATTTCATTTCCCGATGGCGAGCGGAGCCGCGAAGAAGAAAGAGTAAAAAAAAGCGAGAGAAAGAGAGGAAAAAGCGCGACAGGGAGGAAGAGAGAGAGAGAGAGAGAGAGAGAGAGAGAGAGAGAGAGAGAGAGAGAGAGAGAGGAAAGAGAGAGAGAGAGAGATATCTTCCTTTTTGACGGACGTTGGCGAGCCGTCGGAGGAAGAAGTCCGAGCATCTCTGTGCACCCGTCCGACACATACACTCGTGCCCGCCAATCAGACACACACCGTTGAACGTTCCTTGCCGCGAAACCAGAAGCGAGCCTAGAACGGTGCTCCCTGTGAACTCGGTGCTTCTTCTTACATGGTGCTTTAAGCACGAGACGCGCACGAGCCAAGAGGCTTTTTTTCGTTTCTTTCGCGCAAAGCTCGTGGATACTTACGGCTTCACCGGTCAGTAAGAGAGAAACAGAGAGAGAGAGAGAGAGAGAGAGAGAGAGAGAGACCTCGGTCAAACGTGATAGAGACATTGATTTTCGCCAGGCCATCGTGAGGCAAAACGCGCAAGAAACGGTCGTTACGAGAGAACCAGCCAAGAAATAACAATTATACAAACGTTATGCAACCGTTAGCGGGGCGCAACACGGCGCAGCGAGAGTCTGGACCGAGCGTTTAGACTCCGTGCTGGAATCGCGCGGCACGGAAAGCCTAGTCGGAAATTTTATCGCCGCATTCCAACGAGGCCGCGCAAATATGCGCCCCGACTGAGGAATGCGAGCATTAATTACGGTTTATAATCACGGTTATAAGAGGCTACTTTTTGGCGAGCCGCGCGAAGCAAGTTTTCCGTTGCGACCGGACTTCTTGCGCGAAGCGTAAACATTAACTCTTTAAAAGGCCAGTACATACAATCACGTACATATATTTTGAGTACTCCCCACATTTTTTTATATTGACGAAATAATCATTCCAACGATGTATAATATGGTCAATTTTATTACAAATTATTAAAACTTTTCACCAGAAGCGTCTTTTAAATTTTGCGAAGAAGAAAATTTTATTCGGACGGGATCGATGCCTAGATGTAAAAAGGTTAATATTAGCATTTGAGAACGGCAAATGACGTGTCGCGACGATGAAATCTGGTATAGCCGCTTCGCGTTGAACGCGAGACTTGGCGTTTACCGTATTCGAAGTGCAACGTCACGAAAACTCCCGGTGGAAGGACGCGGTGCGCGGCCAACGGAGAACATGATAGCAACTTGATCAGCTCGTATACCTTTTGTTTAAGAACCGATAAAAACGAGAACGGCGTCGAAGGGCCCGAGATAGCTTGTGCCTTTGTAAAAGCGGTTCCGTCCGTTTCTATACTGTTAATCGCGAACTACGATAGGATATCCGATCGAATGGCGGTCGCTATCGAGAAACGTTAAATTTACTCGCGCAGTCCGACGTGGTGCGAACTCTTTCTCCGTCCAAGCGTTAAGCTTCGCCATGCTGTCGGTCGCTGTGCTGACGATGACCCCGACGCTGAGCTCTCTCTCTCTCTCTCCTCACCTGAGACAGGAACACCGGTTCGTCCTTCGATCCCGCCGTGTTCCTTCTTTCTTGACCAACCTCTTGCCTCGATAGAGAAGCGCGCCAAGATTTTATTCGCGCGGACGATTGTCGGACGATAAAGCTTGGTCGTCGGGAAAATTCGGTATCGTAGCTCCTTACGGTGTGTGCGTTATGCGTCGAAGGTATATTGAAGCGAAAGGATACGTAATAACAGTAATTTATCGCGGCGTTATTTCATCGCTGCGCTCGCGCACACCGAGAGTGCCGTATTAAAATTCCCTCCGAGTAAGTACTTTCATTTATGCGCCAGTATAATTCGCCGTGCGCGCGTGCGGTTCTCATAACGTAGAAATCCGCTTAGACAAATATCCGCGCTCTCTCGGTATCGAGTCCGCTAGTCATTCGGTTTGCGAGCCAAATGTAGTGTGCCGACGACGAAGCGCGCATCCGAGCCCACACGAAATGTGCATGCCGTCAAAACGTCGACTAAAGCAGAAGAAGAGGTGCACCGCGAGATATCGACTTTGCTGCGATTTACTCTCGGGGTAGGTTCTCCCGAATTTCTCGCTCGAATGAGCGTGTTTGTAGGGCTTCCCGACGCGAAGAACGCGACGTAGAAATTCTGTATACACAACGCGCGGCTTCCTTATTTCATTTCAAATAATTATATTCACGTTTGTGAACACCTACACACAACACGTTACGCGTTACAAAAAGTTACGCGGATTAGATAGAAAATAAAAGAACAACTTTTGTGTTGTCGTGTCTTTACACAAAGTTGCATTAACGTCGAACGATGAAGTGAATCGGAAAAGATGAATCGGCTATTGAATGTTTAGTCGAAAGAGAGCTTGATTTAACTGCACTTCAGCGTGCTGCCTTACGAAACGGGTAAAGTTGTACCTTAGGGGGTGATTCACAGCAATTATCATCGCTCCAATAATCCTCATTTCTACCATACTATGAAGTTTCGAGTGCATACTGTTGTTATGCTATGTACGCATTAGCGTAGCTGAGTTATGACCGTTTCGACTGCGTTAAATTGCAACGGGCGCGACAACATTCTTAGTAAATTACTTTGACGCTGTGGACGTATTTTCATTATTATCGTAGATCTTAATGCGATCGAAATAATAATCTTTAAACTCCCGTAGAATATGAATATTAAATTCCATCGTGAGCAGATCCTACCGTGATCTGTTCGTCTCCGCGTCGAATTCGCAATATTTATTAAGGTGACCAGATTTTCCAGTCCTAAATCCGCGACACTTGATAAATATATGAGGCGGAGAGGAAGGGAGAGAGAAAGAGAGAAATCACTGAAAATTATATATATATATATATATATATATATATATATATATATATATAACAATAGCTTATTTATAAACATGAAAGATAATTTAATAAGAATAAAGATTTGCTTACATACAGTAAAGATAGAAACTATTGCTAAGATGAAATTGTTATTATTCTTGCTTAAAATTAGGAAAAAGAAGGAGCAAAGCCACAGCTATTTATTGGAGCTGTGAATTTTCTTGACAGAGTCTTGACTGTCCCGGGGAAAAACCAGGACGTCTGGTCATCGTTATATTTGTATTACTCTCGCATTTGCAATACTAAAATGATTACTCCGAGCGTAATGTCTCCTCGTATTCTTTGCCCCTCACGGCGGAACGAGCCAACATTGGCGGGGTCGCGTCTTAAGCGAAACTTAAATCACGACGATGCGAGAGCATCCACTCGCGAACTTTAAATTACTTTTACGCATCCATTTTTCCGTTGGCGAATGGGAAACGCCTGACTACGGTACGGTACAGCACAGCGCGGCACGGTGTAGCGCGAGTCCGGTGTAGTCGGGAAATATGGAAATATTGCTCGCAGCGAGATAGTGTCGAAGCGACGACGTTGTGCCACTGAAATTTCCTTTTGTGTGGGTCACATACTGCCCTTGCCACGAGATACATATCTGTCATTCGTGGAACGCAATATGAGACAATATACTTGACGTTGCATCCTCGCTAATTTTGTGACGAATTGACACGCATCACGCTACATCGATCTATCAAGTCGCATCCTTTCTTGTTCACATCCTTCACGATATTCCGACTAGAAATTTATCCCATACTCCTGATCAAGTTGATCCCAATCAGTTGTCTGCTTTATATAATATTATTAAGTCCTGATAAATCACGTAACGCAGTGTGACCTTCAGGATTTTTATTAATAACAACATTGCAAGAAAAGTCCGAGCTTTAATAAACGGATACGTCAATGAGAAATTAATAAACGGATATTTATGGGAAATTTGAATTAAAGTATTTAGAAGTTAATAGGAAACATACAGAGAGACATTTTGTCATATATATATATATATATATATATATATATATATATATATATATACTACTGTGTCCAAAAAGTAAGGTGACATTGCATTTATTTCGAAAATTCTTT
>NW_022639497.1:163656-206201 GCF_010583005.1 Odontomachus brunneus
GACCTTATTTTATTTATTAATAGTCATATAAGATTCGGTATGGCCAATCAAAAGTCCCATTTTGAACGGAGAGAGAGAATTGCTTAAAAACGTCCATTATATCTCTCACGATATTGGGAAACAATCGTGATTTCCTTCATAATTATCTGATAATTAACTGATTGTGTTAATATGACAGAAGCGGCGTGAACATCGCAAGACGCGTCGCAGAGGAATCCGCGTTTGACGGCGATCGTCGTTCGTATTCCTCGCACGTTCTCACGATTCCTGGCTGACAAATTCTGCACCCGAGCTCGAGATCGCTCGTTTCCGAATTGACGTTAGCAGTCGGTAGGCAGACGGCGGAAACCCTCTCACGAGCGACCGATCACTTCGACGTCCACCGTCGTGACGCTTACGTCTGATCTTTCACGCGGCCTCCTTGCATGCAGATGAATCATGCATTACGTCGGCGTCTCGTCAAGGTCGGACGTCACGGGAATCGCGGGAAAACTTGATAAACGCACTCCGAAGCCACTCCGAGCAAGCTCGGATTCGCGAAAGGAATAATATTGCCGGCGAATACGTCAATGTAATATGCGTCGATTTAGTGGCTCGGGCGGATGTCGATCAATCAAATTGCCAATTAATCGACCATCATCTGCGAAAAACCAAACTTTATTTTCGCAAGAATGAAAAATGTTTGTGCGCGCGATACTGCGTTTCCATACGCGGGCTATGCATTTTCTGATACATTGCGCTTTATTTGGAGCAAATAAAAATATTAACGTTTCCCGTGTAACGATCTGAGAATTTAAATTTATCGATTCATTCGACTCGTCGCGGATGACAGTCAGTTTTTACCATGTTTCCTGTAATATGGAGAAATATGAGCGAATGATACATTCAGCATGCAAATGAAAGTGGAATGAAATATCGGCAGCGAATCAGAGTTCGGGATGGGTTCCAGCGCGTTGCTGGAATTTCCCGATCGACCTCGAATATTCGTAGATTAATGGCGATTTGTGTTTCTATAAAAAAAAAGGTTATCGGATACTATAGACCGTATCTCGATATTAATCGTCATACATTGATCGATAATTGTTCATCGGTCGTCATAACTAACGGAAATCATTAATGTACCAAATATCTCTCACGCGCGTACACGCGTGTATATTTAATATATACCTAACACGTATATAAAAAAAGAATAAAATCTAAAGTACAAACAAAGTTTTTTGCCAAACGTGTTGTCAGACGAACTCCACCTCCGAGTGTTGTGGAGTCGGTTTTCCCATGCGATTTTGCAGGAAATCTATTTACAATACTGCGAGGAAATCCTAGATGTTTCTCGCGCAGCGCGACTTGTATACAGTTGGTGGTTTCCATTAGCGGAGATAAATAGTCTCTGTCAGTTCGGGACAGAACGATAGACCGACGATCGATATGTCGGAGCACGCGTTCTCCTTGAAATCCAATATGTCTCCAGTCGGTTATTCGCGCATGTGGGTTAACACACGGCGCACCTAAGGTGCACGCGCGCGCGAACTGCGATATATCGTGGAAGAAGTTTCATTCGATCGCATTTTACTGCGCATAGCGGAAGCCGAATGGAGGTGGGAAGATCCGTTATGGTTTCTCCACCTGCCAGCCAGCCAGCCAGCCAGTCAGCTAGCTAGCTAGCTAGCGGCTGAAAGAGTAGACGGGCGTCACGCTTCACCGTTCCTGCGAAGAAGTTCTCACGGCCGACAGACCGTGTTCCGTCCATTATCGATTACTTTTCACCGGCATCGGGGTTACACGGAATGAGACAAAGCTTAATAACCGGATCGACCGAGTTAAAGAAATTTCCCGCGATATCGCTTCGCGCGAACTTGTTTATTAATTTACGATAAACAATCAAGCTGACCGAAGAGCAGGACTCGATGGTGGAAGTATACACGATATCGCGAAGCTATATTCTTCATGTACCATTACTTCGGTCACTATTTCGATTTCTGTTTCCTCAGTCCCGTTCACGTCGATCGCTATATTGTTCAATATCGAATTGTACATGAGAGACTTCTCTTTTGTAATCAAGATGGAGTTGAGTTTTCGGAAGAACTTGAGGAGAACGTGAGACTTGCATTGCCGTCATTTCTAACTTGATGCTTGTTCCCGAGCCATTCAATCTCCTTACTCCGACTGTACTACCTGCACCGTTGGCGATACTGTACATATCGCGGTCGTTATAGCGGGAACCGCGAGAAAGTGCTTCCTTTCGTTAAGTCGTTGCTTTCCACGCTTCGAGAATAATCCGGTGTTCCATATGCAACGTCTTATAACGGGTGAAATGATAGAAAGTAGAGAACAAACACCAAAGAGCTAAAGATTCTCTAATGTTATGAAGTTAACGCTATGTTACGAAGTTATCGTGTCATTGACTTTTTTCTGTCTATTATCACTGAAACACTTCACTTTCGTCGCGTTTATCGCCTTCGTGACATAGATAACATTTTTATATCATAGTACTCGCGCGTTATTAATGAGTAATATTTATTGAAAAACATACTAATAGGTAAAAGTCTTCAATAGAAAGTTTATTACTTACATCTCTCTTTCTAAATTTAACATTCCGACATTCGTTATATTATCTGACATGTTCATTCAGATAATTGACATTTCCTAGTAATTATATCCGTGTAGGCACTTTAATAACGTCAAGATCATCAATGATAAATACTTGAGAAAGATTATACGTATAAATATCTCCTAGATTCTTACGTAACTCTCTTTTTTCTTTCTCTCTCTCTCTCTCTCTCTCTCTCTCTCTCTCTCTCCTTTTCTCTCTCTTTTTTCACGATACGGTGACTGTACATGCCGTCGTATGTGATGAGGAAATATCACAGCGTTTTTTCTTTTCCTTTCTTTTTCTGTAAATAAGCCGACCGTGCATTTGAAGCGCACGCGCGCACTGGGTTCATACATCGCGACGAACTTTTGAGGAATTGTGGAAACCGTCGCCGGTCGACTCGTCGACGTGAACGAGGAAGGACTTTATCTCGCCCTTGAGAAAAAGCAGACCGGTTTACCTTCGTCGACATACTCGCTCGTGAGTCATTGTACAATCACTCGTACGACATGCGATTGTGCCATCGCGATTGATAATCATCGCGCGATTATCAGCCGAGGAAATCCACTTGTCCCCTTCCGCCTCTTATCGCCACTCGTTCGCGTGCAACTTAGTTACATTGCGCGATATTTTTGACGCTTGCACCGTCGTGTCGTATTGATTTTCAGTAAATTAAAGATATCGTATATATCGGGACTAGATGTGCTGTATCGTCCATCTTGCAGGTATAATAACAGCGATGCAACAATTCGCGTTAATAAATTATTAGCCGAATAGCAGAGAGAAACGAGGCTTTATTTTTAGATCCACCGTGCTGAATGCGCTCGTTAAGAACGGACGGTAAAAGTCTCTGTCGCTATTAGAAATCGCGAATAAACGGATCGTTCTTGTCTCGTTTTAGCGTCGTTTCTCCACGTTAGATTGGAAATTAACGCCGTGGTCGCAGCGATGAGCGCCGACGAGGGGTCACGATTATTACACGCCGCTATGTAGAGCGCGAAAGTAGATCCACTGGACGAAGTTGGTCCGCAGTGCCAAGTATAAATCGCCCGGTTCTCTCTGCTCTCGCCGGTACTTTCCGCCGTTCCTGAATCGCGCGCTACTTCCCGGTCATTCCCCGACATCTTTTTTCGCCTCGCGTCGGCGAATGAGGGCGCGGCAAGGGTTAACCCTGATCAGCCATACACATTGTAATCGGAGATTCGCGTCGTATAATATTCCAGTCATTTCCTGTCTCTCAGGATTAACGACACCGGGGTAATTCGACGCTGAATAAAAGCGACCTCTTTCCCCCGTACCAGACGCTGAGGGAAATGAATTTTTAAAACACTTTTGACGTTCATCCGCAGGCTACGGCGGACATATGTCTCCAAACCTTCAACGAGTTGCGCGCGATGAAATTTTTTTTTTGTTTAAACTATGCACGCGTCGTTCCGTTCGCGCGCCTCGATTCACACAGACGAGCGAATGTGTAATAAAAAAGTAATAAAAACAGTTTTAGGCAAAGCTGTATCGAGCGAGCCTCGACGGCCTCTCGCACGCATTCCATATATCGTTATTTTCGATCACGGCCATTGTTTAGGAGTTTTTTTTATTTCACTCGAGAGAAAGAATTATTGCATTACGAAAAATATACGCTATTTATTACGAATATTATTCGAAATCCGCAATGGAACTCTCGTGAAGTCTCGCTATGTACACAATTACAGTGCGCTTATACATTTTTTTTACGATTAAACATTTGGTGGACATGTATGTATATATATTTTTTTTATTTTTTTGTGCACGTGTCATAAAATGGTTACGCATTAATGTCGGATTTTTATGGAACTTCCGGTGAGCTCCCACTGACAATTTCTAATTTTATACGCGCATCACACACATTATTCATGCTCGCGGCGGCGATACGTTACACAATTATTTCTACGTAAAACGAAATATGTGTATTTCGATAAAAATCATTATTATATTTTTTTTATAGATATTCAATAGAGATGATCATTATATAACGTTAGTTATATTAGTATAAATGAGCGAACGAGCAATACGGATTTTCCGATAAAATTTCCCAATTAACATCTCGTCGCTTGCCTCAAATTTGAATTTATATATCGCATATACTCCGTGTATTTCTCGATATTTCGCGAATCCTGAGAATTTAAGCCTGCACCTAGGTGGCTTAAGTGCGAGAAGCCTTAAATTCCTCGCCGTCCGACAGCTTATTTCTTCGTGTCGCGTCGGAGCGACGTAGACATATGCCGTCATATGGTGTCATCGGGCAGCTTAAGGTGTCGCAGATCGAGCTATTCGAGATAATCCGGGAAAACCCGATCGAGCTCATCGAAAACACGAGAATGCCAGTTCGCGGTTCCCCCGCGCTCTCGTATCCGTCGGCGTGCAATGTCGATCTACTGAAATTACAGGATTTCCAGCGGGAACAATATAGGTTTCTTGTTTCGCGGGCGTCGCTCAGGAGTGCCAGAAAGAATAAGTGCCGTTTCAGAAAACCGGCGGCGCACCGGGTCCCGGACAAAAGAGCATGCAACAGGTCAGCGAGCCGTTGCACACACCCGCCGACTGCGAGAGAAGGAAAGTAGAGAGAGAGAGAGAGAGAGAGAGAGAGAGAGAGAGAGAGAGAGAGAAAGAATGCGTATACGCGAGAGCAAGAGAGACACGTGAAGGGAGAAACGAGACACGTACAGCCTGTCGGCGATTTAAGAAATAAACGTATTGCTCTCATCTTATGTCAACGACTGTTTTTATCACGCATCGAAGACTCCTCGTATCCGTCGTTGGTCGTCTTGCAGGCTCTCATTATTCGTCGTTGGACGCTAAAGCTTAATCTAGCCTGTGTTCTTTGCTTTCTGTTTCTTTATCTTTATCTCCTTCTGACTCCGACCTTAAGCATTAAGTCAGAAAAAAACAAAGGAAACAAGAAGTAGAAAGTAAAGAGCACATTGTAGATTAGGCTTAAAGAATGTCGTCTCGTATTGATTGATTTTCAAATTTCAACATGGAGAAGTGCTTCCTAAATAGCGCAGCATACAGATATTTTACACGCTGTACGAGATTCATCTTCTGTTTTGGTGGTGATGGAATTAACGGTTTTTATACAATTTGCATGTGCGGTGCAAACTGTGCTTGCAAAGTGCATTATCAATAATGGTAATCGTCGTTGCTATTTACTGATTCTTTCAGTGAGATTTTACTGATTGCAATGCGTTAAATTTGTAACTGAGCCATCGGTTGTAAGTGTAGCATTTCAATGAAGAATACACTAACTGTACCTTAGAGAGCGATTGATTACGAAATGATCGAAGTGAACAGCAAAAGTACGACAAAAATGCGATGATATCATGTTATGTTAATTTACCGCGACCTCAATTTTCACTTGAAGATGACACAATCGTTTTATCAATCATCAATGGTTTGTATGGTTTGCACCGTGTGTGTAAACTTAGGAAACTATCATGAGAGAGAAGAACACGCTAGGTTGAAACACCTGTTAGTAATACTTGCATTCACTCGCACGCACACTCGCGCATTAATTACTCACTATTTTCGCGGAAAACTACAGGAAATACTATCCGCCTTTAGAAGTAAGAATCCTGCACGGTGATTACATCATCGTGAGCCGTGTCGTGTCGTTCCTTCGTAACTGCATCGAGGCGATTGCATAGAAAGGAAAGGAAGTTATATCGAGTTATATTCACGAAAGAGAGACATAAGAGACACTGGTTCGGGACAATTTGCAGAGAGAAAAATATTTCTTTTGCTTCACGAGAGCACTCGATATTTTATGAGTTTAAGAAAACATTTTCATTCCGCGGACACCGTAGTAGCGCAAGTCGAATGGAATATAAGAAGGAATCGTCGCGAGCCTCACACCATTACGGCTCTACTTTTTGCGCACTTTTTACTTACATTGCGCATTCCCGCTTGTTTCATATAATTATGATTATTACGATAATTAATGGAGGTTTTCGCTGAATATAGATTCTTTGATAGGGAAAATAAAATAGCGCGAGGGGGCGGGGTTCTATGCTGTATTACCGCTCCATTTATCTTAGCTTCATTATCGCGCGCAACATTTACGGCAATTGCTTAAACGGTAGAGTAACATTCCCTTCGTGACAAAACGTTCACACACCAACGGGCGTTCTATTTTCTACGGAATTGCGCGAAACCTCATTAAGTTTTCTTTTATGATATTCATTTATACATAATTGCTCGAGGAAATTAAGCGAGCGAAGTTAGAATCGTGCACAACGATGGATTGTTAATCAACGCCGAAGATGCGAATACGGCAATCGGAAAGTAGAAATTGCGCGAGCTCGTTAATCAAAGGGAGCGCCAGGCGGTGATTTCAGTATTTACTGACCTTTGCGTCGGATCATCTTTCCAGCAGGGCTCTTACACCTGCCAACCGGGATGCAACAACCGTGACGGAACCAAGGTTAGGCCGCGGTTCAACGCACTTACCGCCGACGGATCTTTCGACTCCGTTTTGAAGTATGTACACGTTTCATTACGAGAACGCGTCGGGAGGAACTACGCTCGTGATGTTTGTCGATTCGTCGAACGAGAATCTGAGTTATGCGACACTCACATGTCGCGCTTCTTCGGAACGAAACTTTGATCGTCGCGTACTGGAAAAAAGATTTTATTGCCGAAACGAAAATTTGGTACACCGAGCTAAGATTTAAAACGGGATCAATCAAGTATTTCACAACTGCGACCAAAAAATTTCATTGTTGCAAAAAATTTCTATGTGTGCTTTGCTTTCTCAATAATATGCTCAAAATGTGCTTGACACAAGTAAAAACACGATAATGTTTTAATCAAATCGTATATATCAAATTGTACTAAAAATTTTACTTCCAAATGCAAAAATAATGCAAAAATAATAATTTTCAATGCAGATGCGATCGAGTTGAATGTCTAGAATATCTAAGGCTATAAAGCTCAATAATATTGTTTTATTGGTTCAGATAGAATTCTACATGACACAATTAAAATTTATCATCGTTTTTTGTATCTACTGGAAAATAATACGTCAAATTAACAACAGTAATAACATCCTAGCGATATCTGCAGACAAATTTAGATTAAATTTTAAATAAATTTTAAATAAATTTTAAATAATTCAGACGTGTTTCTGTCATCTCTATCGATTAAATATAAAACATGCGATATCGCTGTGTTTGCTAGTCACTTATCTATTTTAACTAATTTCTCGTATTTGAATCATTTTCATCATTACTGACTATGAAATAAGATCATTTTTTTGAGTACACAAATAATGCGATCGCGTCTATATCGTCGCTAACGTCAAGACCTGATGGCGTGGCCAGCGATGGTTTTGTAGCGAGTATACAATGAAGGTGACATTTGCAAACACGTGCTGACTTGAACGGATACTCGCGTGAATGCGGGAAGTGTCATGAATTAGAGAGGATGTTACACGGTGAGCTTATCTACGATCAGTCACGCGTCAGTCGGAAAATCGGCGAACGGTGTGTTAACCCTCGTACAAGTAATTAACGTGGCATTTGAGGCGCACGTAGTTAAAAACACATGTAAAATTCTCATCGCTCCTAATCGAACCGGAGTAGAAACTGTTCTGTAAAACATTCTTAATATTATTCTTCATATTATCAACAAGAGAGAAAGTGACAACGCGCGAGTCCCGCGATAAGTGAGTGACCTCGAAATTTCTCGCGTGATATTAAAAGTGCATTAATCTATTCACCGTCTCTCCGCACCTCTCCGTTAACGAGAAAGCTTCGTGCTCCATTTTCCGGCGGAACTTCCACGATTTTAACAGTAATTGATAGTAACGGAACCTTCGCCGCTTATTACGGCAGCGATATTTCTATAGAAGGTTACATAATCGCTCGACACACCTTGTTCTTCGGGATACTGCCGGTTCGACGAGATGTTCTCGTATGATTAACCAGTCGCGTTCCTCGAGACTGCAGAGAGAGAGGGAGGGAGGGAAGGAGACCCGAAGAGGCACTCGAGGAAACGTTTCCTCGAAACGGAAAAGCCTTACGCAACGTCAGTTTCCGGTTAACGCCGTGCGTTGAAAGCGGCGCGCGATGTAGCGCGAGTATTCTCCACTTAACAGACCTCGCTCTGTCCGCGCGAATTCATGCCGTTAAAACGAACGACGTTGTTAGAGGTAAGAGACGGACAGCTCCAGAAATCGCGTGCGAATAGGTAGAACCCGTTAGCTGCCGTTCGTGCGTGAACGCGACGACAAGTCTGCTCGCCGGCTCGCAATTCATCGTTAGCTTACATCACGATTTACGTCGGCCAGGACATAAGTCGTTTCTCGAGGAGGTTATCGGGCCGAAAGCAACGTAAAAGCTCGGCCCCGGCCACCACCGCTCCGATGGCTGTCCTAAATTCTCTTTACGCGACAGAAGTAACGGCGAGGCGTCAGGTAGTTTGGCGCAATGTCGAGCTACGGACGACAAAGAGGGCACAAAAGCGTCGCGAGATAGCGGACCGTCACTTCACGCCGGGATGATTTCGCCGGGTTGATCGCTATCTTTCGCATGAACGTCAGTGTTGGCAACGCAGCTGTCTCTTATATCTGTTATCCGACGGAAAATTCACAGTAACAAATGCATTCAGCAGAGTTAGGACGTTCATTAGGTATGATGATTCTTTCAAGGAATTGTTTTCTTTCGGAGTTGACGTGATTGTCAGTTAGAACGGCTGTTTTGCGTAAGTTTCTCTCTCTCAATTCTCTGAGAGTGACATTACGATCGAAAAATTTGGTCCAAGCAAATGCAATTACGATAAAATCGCGCTCTCAAAATTCGTGCTTTTCATTACAAGCTGGTCGAGCATTGAGGACAGATCAGTCGTTCTCTCTCGAACTGGCAATACCGTTTCGCGCAGTTATCAGGCCATTGGCTACATCGCGAAGGAAAAATACAGTGGATAACTGTGGGATCGTCGCACTCGTAACGCCGACTTTAACTACGCTTCTATGATTTTTATTGCCGCCGCGACGGTACGGCGTATAAATCTGCGACTAAAAAAAATCAAGAAAAAAGAAGAAGAGGCAAAGGGCGAGTAGTAGTGAGGTGGTAGTAGTGCCCGAACGAACTCTCGCGATGTACGACCTCGCGACGTTCGAGATTTTATCTCGAGGGACATAAAATTTTTCAAAGTGGGGCGTGCAAGGAACTAAGATTGCCTAGGTCTCGTGTACAGGGAACCAGTATTTAACTCACCGCACTTAAAATCACGAAATTTCCACGAACTTGTTTTTCTCGAGTGCACATTTACGCGCGGAGAAAGAATGTATCATAGTTTTTTCTCATATAAATTATTTTGATGTTGTAATGTTGCTAACGTGATGTTGATAGTGCAGAAATAAAGATTACCAGTAAGGTCTTTCTCTGCTAAAGAACATAATAAATTTCGTTAGAAACATAGCAAATTTCTTAATTTAATAAACATATTTCAATTCTCAGTAACATGTACGTGTACATGTACAGTACGTGTACAATAACATGTACGTGAAACGAAAAGATAATTTATTGCTGTAAAATATTAATCTGCTTTTCGACTGCAAAATTTAACATTTACTGTAAATAATTTTTATAGTAATTTTTACTATAGGATTCTGCCCGCGCAGGTATTACTATTGTCTTTTTTTTTAAGAGCTCCGCGATCCTTAATCTTCACCGAATAATCGTATGCGTGTCTCGAATAAAGTCGTTTCGATAACACTCTGCATCTCGAAAGACATTCTCGCGGTTTGACTTATTGTGTCTAATAATCGCGTAGTCGTGAACTGCACACGAAGTCGCAGTTCGAAACGGTGTCAAGGAGATCTACGTCCCGTTATACTTGTGTGTACGGAGGCGCGTCGCGAAGAGTGCGCATGCACTCGTGTGCACTTTGAGCGCCATTGATGTTAGGAGAATTCACATGTCGCAGTTTCGAAATAACCGGCTGTTAAAGCGTACGCTGTGCGTACGACAGTCGGGGCTGGGAATTCCGCGGACGGTGCAATAGCGCGCGATTTACATACGGCCAAGATAAAATAAACGCCGCCGAAAGATCGAATGTCGATCCCGTCGTTGCACTCGCACTGGAGGAGCACCGGCAACGCGCAACAATAACGTTCGGATAGGGGCGTGCATGATGTTTCCTCACTTTTCCTCTCTCGCTTACCCTCCTTTCTCTCTCTCTCTCTCTCTCTCTCTCTCTCTCTCCCCCTCTCTCTTTCTGCTCGGTGTGTTCATAAATATTTATAACACCGAGTAACTCTTTGGCATTCCGTGTGTCAACGTTGAAACCTGCCGTGCGTGGCCCTCGCAGAACAGACTGTGTCTGTCGTTTCGTCTATCAACCCTTTTGCATTTTTAATGATCCATCATGTGCGCTTTCGGCGGTGAATCTTTTTCCGATCGCCCGGACCGTTCTCCGACTTTGGCGACGTTCTGTTCCTCTCCGTTCCTCTCTTCGTGCTAGCACGGCGTATGTCGACATACGTGGGTAACGGGAATAATTTAGTGGCGAAAGCAATATTTCGCAATGCGGCAACGCGGTCGAGACGGCGAGTGAACGTCCGTCGGGCCGGCTGACTTAGCCGATCTCCTCCGCAGCATCCGGAGAATCCCAACGCGACCGATTTGAATGGCGCGATTTCGTCTCGCGAGATAACTGTTTTCACTGGCAGCTAACTGTTCCGGATAAATTACGAGTCGTTGCTGGAAAGTGGTTAGATGCGGGGGCACGCGAGGCACCTGCAATTAAGGCGGCTATACGTTAACGCGCCGTCTCGCCTGTGCTCGCGTTGCCACGAATCTCCGACGTACATGGTAACGGTTTATACACGAGTTAACGCGCCTAGTCAAGCGAACATACTTGCGGATAGCGGGCGATAGATACACTGGGAACGATGAGCGTGAATTCATTCAGCTGGTACGGAGAGCGACGTGACGAAGAAGGCCATTCGCGTACGTATACGTAGTATACGGGCAAGGCATGTCAAAATGTTAATAGTGTTCCAGCGCTACCTCTCAAACTTGACACGCGCAAACGAGAGCTTGAGGAAAGCCAGATCTGTGAGATCGAATACATTTTATTCCGTTACACACGCGTGCTATGAATTATCGATTAAAAAAAGAAAAAAAAAACATAAAGCGGTTTTCATTTAGTTAACCATAGAATTACCCGTGTATGTAATACTTGTGGTATATAATGTACGGTGACTGCAACGGGAGCGGAATTTTTACCGCCTATTAGCGGCCGCCTCGGTGAATAAAAATACGAATAAAAATACGAATGCATTTTTCGCAAAAATAAAAAGCTGGTGTTTATGTGCGGTGCACGCGCGTGTGAACGTTGCTCGCGTTGGTCGCGACTGCTTACCGGAAGCAGTGACTCACTCGCAGAGCGAGTGAAAACGCAATAAACGCGCGATTGTCTGGCTTTGGCGATGTTACACGTTTTTATCGTTCTTTTTGGTCTCTTCTTTGTTTGCATTTACACCACAGACTGTTTTTAGAGCGCGACATGCCGAACGACCTTTCAGAAAGCGTATTAACGAAATGGAAAGTGGTGTAATGGCGAATCTAAAAAGGGATAAGTACAGAGAGAGAGAGAGAAAAAAGAAAAGTTGTGTTCCCAAATTAGATTAGATATTTCCTTTTGCTTTTTGGCGGATATTGTGTAATCTGGAATATCCTTACAGGAAATGATGGTGAGCCTCGAATCGAAATATCCTGCAACATTCCAAACTAGATCAGGATATACGCTATTATTCTTGCATATGATAAAACAAAATTTCAACGACACATCATCATCCCGTGACGCCGCGATATACCTTTATATTTATTCCGGATAGCATTTGCAATTTACTAGCGTTATAATGATTTCAAACGCGGGGTCGGATATCCAAAATTCTATTCATTACGTTTGTATCGCGTTATGAGCAGCCGGGGGTATAACTGTATACGCAATGAAACTATTTGAAATGATTGTCGTTACGTGTTTAATTATTTCGAACGATCGTGAGAGATGATTAAACACGTGAATTTGTTAATTTGCAAATTCTATCGTGATAAATATTATATTACAATCCCATAAAACCCGATTTCCCAATTAAAATTTCCCGTTATAAATAAAATTAACGCTTATCTAGTTGACTTTGCGTTCTGCGGGATGCTGAGTTTTGCGAAACGAGATATGGAACGAGACGGTAAATTTGCAAAATAACACCAAGAATAATCGCCAGGCCGAGCCAAGTGCGGAAGCGGGTATTTTCGCTCATTCTCCGCGCTCTGACGGCGCGGTATTGCGACGTGAATTTCGTGCGTCGCGCTATTCCACTCGGCACTAGCTGAAAATTAGTATCTGGCTTACACGCGATTTATCAATAATTGCTTCACAGTATTATACGTCCATCTCTCACATCCGGATCTCCTATGTAACATCTGATGCTGCTCCGCAATACCCGTAATGGCGTTTAAACGGTATAGCTCTTGAGCACAGATGAAAATGTTCGATATTCTCGCAATAGTGTGTAATACTGGCAAACTAATCCTGACAAAATACATTACAAAGTCACTGGTTAATAGGCACTCCACTCAATTATGTGTTTATCGGCAGGAGACTCATATTTAATGGTATATCTAGCTATTTTACCAATTTTACACGGGTTTTGATACATTAACAGACACTAGCGCTTTCGCGAGAGAATGGCCATTGTTGCGAAGTTTAGACACTGATGACTACATCCCGATGCCTGTGCTAATGTCTCTGAGATCTTTCGTGCGGCTACATTCCGAAAGCTTATTCCACAATAGACGGATAGTCCAGTGTGCGCGCTGTTGTACCGTCTCAAAAGAAATCTCGTCTGTATTTGCGCGCGCGATCTTTGTATTTACCGTCTTCTCCGTTATGCCATGCCGCGGTTCTTTACCTCTTTCTGCGTTTTGCGGAGGGACTTTAGTGAGGTTAAGTCGCTTTTGTTGAATTCGCGTCGTTACCGCGCAGCCGCGTTAAATAGCGATCTCTGATACAATGCAGACACGTACCTTGCTGTCCGCTCTTCCCGGTAAGAATAATCGTTTAATTCTCCGTCATCAAGTTGAATCGCCTCCATTAGCCGGGAGACGTGGCGGCGATTAGACTCGCGGAGAAGCGAAAAAAGAAGCCTCTTTCCCGTTTTACCGCTCTTTCTCGCCACTTCTTCCGGCTCTAGCCGATCTTTCGACAGATCGAAGAGCTCGTGCGCATTCCCCGAGAAGATGCTCCCGTTCTCGACGGCTCTCTCGAGGCGATATTCCGTACCGCACGTCGCTTTTTTTTTGAGTACGTTTGCCGATGTTATCCACGTGGAAGACTGCTACTAAAAGAGCATGTAGCGCATTTCAAGACGTGTACATGACGACGACAACGACGACGACTCTCAAGTGGAGACACTGTGAATATTAATACTCGCCCGCAGCCTCTTGGTCGCAGATCTTATCGGCTCGCCTTGCTTTTCCAGCTTCCGCTTCTTCCGTCGCCGCCGCCTATTAGAACCGACTGCTCGTTTGCACGTCCCGAGGGTTTCTTCTTCCACTTCGCTGTCGTTGGCCCCGTTCGGCCCGACCGCGAAGGAAGTGCACCCACTTGGCTCGATTTGCTTACCCTGCTTACCCTGCTTCGAGTCTCTTGCCACATCCTCCTTTTCGATCCTCCTTGGCGGATCTCTCGGATCTCTCGGACGACTCTGTGGTCTTCGATGACTCATTGTGCGACGTGGTATGGCGAAATGAGCAGATCCGGTATCTCCCTCGTCATCCGAGGGTGAAATAATCGTGCTCGTTGACGGGACGGGATACAATCGTTCGCGCGTAAATATGTCGAGCTACTCGGAAGGACGATATTCTTTCAGCGGACATGCACGGTTGCGAATATCAAGTAAAAGACATTTCTCCCCTCGAATGCACTCGATATTTTCGCAGATATATATCTAACCATGCTCCGAATATGTCGAGCAATACCGATGTTTTGAATTGCGCAGTTATCGATATAATCTTATTTTTAGTAGAATTGTTTTATACGACATCAAGGGGATTCTTTTAAAACCGAAACAAAAATTATATTCTAAGCACTAAATATTCTTAAGGTAAAACAGCACTATAGAAATTTTTAAAAATCGATTTTTTTATCGCGTTTTTTGAAAGATTATATCGTTTTGAAAGTAACTTTAAACTCACATCTCTCGAGACTATCTTTTTAAAGTTTGCCCGTATATTTAGAAACAGATATTCTGCCTTAAGTAAACATATTCCTCCTGCTTAAAAAAAGGAGAAAGAAGTTAGAATAATGTCTAATAGATTTCCGAATTTACTTAATTGGAATAATTCACTTAATTGGATGAGAAATATCCTATCAGTAAGAGTTTTTGCTTTAGATAAGGAATTACAGGAGACAGTACTCCTTTTGCAACTGGAGTTTTTTTTGGGTATTAGAATACTGTTCCTTGAGTTTCAGGAGAATCCTCTTGAGATCATATGTAAGAGAATTCCGCTGAGATTATACGTTTTTAGATGTTATATTAGAAGAAAGTATAATGTACATCGCCGTACGAGACACCGATCAGAAGCGTGTGTTTCCGGGCGCGATATTATCGTAAAAGTCTTGGTGCGGCACGCGATTTACATACTACGCAAGGATTAATGAAGTAGCCCTCAGAGAGATCGTTCGAAGGAAGCACTCTGAAAAAGGCGTACGCTGATGGGGTTGAAGTCTTCATCGAAAGGTCGACGGGGGCGTTGTCCGGCGTCGACAGGTGGTGGGTCTCCTTTCACCGGAACGTGAACGTAGGCATTCTCGTCGTCGAATCGGAGCGCAATTAATCATCCTCGCGGAAACGCGGGCGGTGTTGGTTGAAGTTTTTCGATATCCTGAAAGCTTCTTCCTCCGAGTTGAATTTCCGGGGAAAAGTTTTTGCGCGCGCGGAGGTGCCCTTCCTTCTCTCTGCGCACCTCTCCGTTCACCGCGAACGGAGCCTTTCACGTCGACGCCGCGGCGTAGGCGAGTCGTTCGCGAATTTCTTTCGGCCAAGTTACCGGGTGAAAAGTCACTCTTAATAGAGGTGGTAATTATGGGGATATTCTGACTAAATATTTATGTCGATATACCGTGAACGTGATAACGGGAGCGAGGTACCGCGGATCAACTTTGCACGAGATATTTACTCAGTCCATAGAGACAGTCTAATGAGATGATCAGTCTCATATGACACGTTTAATTTTATATCATGAGATGCTTGTACCAAACAAATTTCTGATTCTGATTAAGTGCACTCGTTGCTTCCTCGTTTGTGACGGGAATCGTTTCGATCGGTCGATGAAAAAATAGTGATTTGTCACGATGGTAGGATAACAATAAAATTACTAGCGAGCTACGTTGCAATTTTCTCAAAGCGTAATCTTTGTATTGCTACTTACGAACATTCCGTGCCGGAGACATATTAATACCGGTATCGTATGCACCGGGCGAATAAGGAACGCCGCGGCTGGATCGACTGGACTGGCTGAAATCGTTCCTGAAAAGGGACGAGGGCGAGTGTTATTAAAGCAGTACCTACCCACGTGGTATGACTTGTTAAACAAACGACCCCCTAACGCCGAATAAATTAGATTCGTCCCGTTCGCGTTCTAACAGGCCGTTAAAACGCGCCTCGCCGCACCGCGCAGCGCCGCGTCGTGTAAATCAAGTAATAAAAGCGTCACGACAATGGGATTACCGACAAATTATAAATACCACGCCGATTTCTAGCGCGAGACCCTGACGACGCTGTGTCGGCACCCCGGCGCGGTCCTCCAAGTTACACGTTCGGTAATAACGGCATCTCGCACTCACGCGATGCGCGCGAATGATCCCACCGAATACCTTCTTATAGGGGTAAAATAAAACATAATCTTAATGTATACACGGAGAAAAAATGTGATGAACGTAAACAAAAATATTTAGTCGTCAGCAACATAATTGCATCATTCTAATTATTTTTGTGTGATGGTAATGTGTATGGTTGAGTTACTTTGCTACGTCAACTACATCAATGTAGTTGCGCGTGATCTGATTGTGGTAATCAGAAATCGGTTGGAGTCGGCATTTACTATGGATACACTCAAGTTGGAGCAACTAGATATCGTCTCTGCTGCAACGCCAGTAACTCTGCAATTACTCTGTGGTTGCAGCAACCACACAATTAGTTGTTCTGCGTTTTACTATGGAATCTGGTCGATGCAACCATTTATGTGTGGATCAAGCGTTCTGTTATGTTTCCGTGTAATTTTTGCTACAATATTTTCTGTGTATATGGACCTAGATAGATTTTTATTATTATCACAATGTGAGACAATTGATGATGGAAACTCTACAATTATTTTAATTACATTTATGAGGCAAACAAATTAATTATTAAATTTATACGTCATACAATAATGTAAATTTTGTTGTTGCATTAATGCAACAAATTTATTAAAAGTTATATTCAGATTTTCATATTACATGACACATTTTACATGATCTGTTGTTTTGAGCAAATTTTGACAATTTTTTCATATTCCTGCGAATCACTCACAAGGGACGCAACACGGAAAAAAGAGATGTGATGCACCTAACAAAAAATATTTAGTTGTAAGCAAATAGCTGCATCATTCTACATATCTTTGTATGACAGTTATGTGTATGGTTGATTTGACTTACTTTGGTGTGTCAAAACTATATCAATGAAGTTGCGCGTGATCTGATTGTGGTAACCAGAAATTAGTAAGGGGATCATTTTGCATAGACAAGTTAAATATCGATATAGTTGCATTAATCAATGCTATATTGCAAAGCAACGATGTTCAGAAAACAAGCAATTCACTACGCGCACAGCCAGAGATGTATACATGTGAAAACTGGTTCTGAGTGTATAAATATACATTTGTAGTTGCCGCGTAATGAGCCGCGTTTGTATTAACCATGTGTTATTACTGCTGCAACATAAGTAACTCAGCCATTGCTCTTTGGTTACAGCAACCACATAAATGTATTTTATTATTGAATCTGGTTGGCACAACCAGATTTCTGTATAGATCAACCATATTGTTTTTTCCATGAAGCTTTACAAATTTATTAGTACAGTTGCTGTCAAATTTACATACACCTGTCTAGGAAACGGTTTTTTTCCTTTTCGTTTTAGTAACGTTAAAAGTACGATTCGGATGTGCGATCTCTTATTTCTCTAATAACCGGTTTCTTTTTTTGCTTTCAGGTAAGCTCAGTGCCTGTACGTGTCCTCGTGGTCGAAAATGCGACACGAATGGATGAACCGAACTGCGGAGAAATGGACGGACGTACGGACAGACGGGCGGACTACGCCCAGCTGCAGCTGCAGCGGCGGCGGCGACGGCGACGGCGCGAGATCTCGACAAGACGGCGCAACGCGATCCTCCGTCCGTGATATACGCGGAAAAAGCCCGTATATATTCGCACGGAGGCGCACAGGCCGTGCAGCCCGAACTCTTAAAATGGTTTCCGGCCGTTTAAAGTTTAAACACTTCGTAAGTCCTTTCCGCTCCTCTGTCCCCGCTTCATAATTCATGGGACTCTTCAAAACTCGCGCCGTACGGCGCGAGCTGGCTCCGCCGCCTCCGCTTGGGTAGTTTTTGTCGTTGAATGTTCTGTTTCTTTCACTTTTCCCGCTACGTGACGCAGTGGAAGCTCGTGGAAGCGGCTCGCGCCCGTGAAACGCGTCCTAAATCTCCCTGGACGTTTACCGAAATTTCTCTGGTAGCTCTAAGTCTTGCCGCAACGTTCCTCGGATATGGTTGGTCTCTATCGTGTAACAGGAAAAGTAACGTTTTTTTTTCTAAACGGAGGAGCCACGTTCGTTCATGTTAAAATTAGCGAAAAATACTTTATGTTGAATTTAGGACGCATTGGACACATAAACGCGCCAAAACGTGTCATTAATAATTTCGGAAGAATATATCGCGGTCGAATCAGAGGTCGACGCTTGTCGGAATATTTGGCGTTCTCTATAAAAATCCGCCATGCGATAGATAGAAGTCGATGCGCGGCCCGCCATCCCGGCAAGAAACGTTTCTCGTTTCTCACCGTTCGCCTAAGAGGACACGATGGCTTTTCTTGTTGCGTTTCTCGCCGCGCCGGAACCCGCGAGAGCACAGCTACCAACGAAATACTTTAAGCCATCCCAATGCCTGGTACCGGCCGATCGCGATAAATTACCGATTCCTTTTTGCGGCAAATTCGCTACGTCCAAGTGCTCCATACCCCTCTCCGCCAAGTCCCCCTCCCCCGACTCTCATTGAGACTCCGGAGCTGGATGGCGATAAATTAGCAATTTTTTGCATCCGCCGCGGCGGTGTAGCTCTCGAAACAATGCGTCGCGTTGTCGTGGCACGGCGAACACGCCTGGTATTCGTCGTACGACGCGAAAACAAATTTTCATGCTCCGATAAAAACCCATTTCCATTTGCTTTGGTTACGTGTATTTTACGGTGGCTCGGCGCCGCGGAACGCGGATTGTGGAGTTATGTGCTCATCGTTGCCATTCATTCGATATGCTGTACAAAGTAATATAAATAGACTTTCTCTCGCATTAATGGCGTATAAGGAGACAGGCAAATCGTTTTGTGTTAAAAGAAGGACATTTGATCAAATATTTAATCATTGCGCACGTGTTTGCGCAAGAGAACCTGTATTAAATTTAGTAGAAAACATTCTGTGTTGATTTCTGCGCGAACGAATCGCTTTTGTTGCGAGAGAATGGCTTCGGTGTATACACGGGCAACGGGGTAACGAAATAATTATAAATGAAGTTTAGTTCCCTTGAATAATAGTTTTACCGTGAAAGCGAAAGAATACCGGCAGGATAACGCAGCTATTGTAAGCATTATTTGCGTAGAATGCGCATTCTCCGCTTGAATCGCGTGTAAAAAGGGATGGCACACGTACGCGTAGATGTTGACTAATGTTGTTTACGGATAAAAGTGGGCTTCATTAGCCCTTCCACCGGACGAAATCAATTTGCATCGGGATTACGGTGTCTAGTTTCGGTTAAATAAAACCATCGCCAGTGAAACTGTACACGCATCTAATTGATACGCTCGTAATTCCATTTCATCATCGGTGAAATCAATTTACAGCGAATCCGCTCGCCGATTCATTGACGAACTTGGTCGAAACGAGCGAATAATTCCTCATTACGGCATTACTATGGAGTATTTCTCAATTAAGAAGTTTTATGAGATACGAGTACAACGAATAATTGCCTTTTTTCCTATTAAACACTGAAGGGTTACGTGAATTTGACTCGCAAAATTGAATGCACAAATTCGCGTTGTTTTTCGAGGCACGGTTAAGGATTAATCTCGCGTTTTCTAACGTCACACACAAGACATTTTGCCGCGCGACGTTTCACAGAATTCGGATTTCTCTGATAAACGCACCAAGATTCAATCCGTATTGGTCGCGGGGTCTCGGCGGAAGGGAGGGAAAATTGAAGTCGAAGGGAATCATTAATCACCAGTCGTCGTTCGAAAGTTCATGCAACTGCGCGAGCAGGTGCACTGGTCGACGCAGGTGCAAGGTGCGCGCGCGCACCCTCGCGACGCGACGCACCGGATTTCTTCCCATCCGGGACAGCGAGAGGTGCATTAATCGCACAGCCCGTCACTCCGCTCTCATAATCTACCGGGAACCGACATGTCGCTGGAGCATGTAGTAGGAGCTTCAGCCGACCCGAGGAAACAACTTTAAAGCTCGATATTAATAGGGGATTACGGGCAGGTACTCAATTTCCGGGACCAGCGTCACTCCCGAAAAGTTTCGGAAACGCCGGCCGAATATTAATGAACACGGTACCGCCGGTGCGCGTTTCTTAACCAACCGATTTTGTTACTTTCTCTCTCTCTCTCTCTCTCTCTCTCTCTCTCTCTCTCTCTCTCTCTCTCTCTCTCTCTCTCTCTCTCTCATCTTTTCGACGCGACGTAATTCAATTATCCTTCACGCATTTTTAGGTAGAGACGCACGTTATCATGTCACGTGAGCACTCTCCTATATGTTCTGTCGCGTTAAGATACGATAAATAAGCGTCAATTGAATCGCCGTCGATTTATTGAATTCGAATAGGTCGGTTTATTGCCGCATCTTTTATATTCCATTCGCGTATTGCTCGATATTATTGATTAAATCGATATTGTACACATTTAGCGACGTGCAAAAACGTCATGACGTTACGTTATGACACGGAGATATTTGGTAGGAAAAAAACACGAGACGACGCGATATCAACGTAATAACATGTTAATATTGTGCTTTTTGCTGAAATGCATTATTTAACAACGCACTCGTAAATGCACATACATTGAAATAAACGATAATCGTACGATAAACGAACGGTAACGTAATTCGTTCGTTACCGTACATTCTTGCAAATTCAAGGTTGCAAATTCTACGGTTATCGTACATTCTTGCAAATTCAAAATAAAATTTTATTGCGTCATATCAGGTTTTTCCCGTGTTTCGGAAGCGTCTGTTAATATTAATAGGGAATCTAATAGAAGAATTGTTTGTGAACAACGCAAACAACGAAATAAAACGTGCGTTTTTTCCGCGCAGGGAGACACAAAACAGGTACGGGTAAAAATGCAAGGGAAATGTTCATTATCTTCTGAAATCGCCGCATCGCGCGTATTGCGCCCCGACGTCACCCAATCGACCGCGCGATCGTTCAAATTGGATTGTTTCACACCGAAACGTACACGCGTTCAAACGGGTCCGATTGACAGCGAGCAGAAATTGTTTGACGAACGAGAACGATTACACGCGAATCAGCGCAATGCGGCGCGCGTCGTGTACGCGCTGACCGTCGTTAATGCCGACGCGTTCTCGGATAGTCGATATCCGCGCGTTTGGTTCAAGTGATCCGATCCCTGGCTTGGGTTCGAGAGGCAGATCGTATGTCTTCCTTAACATACTATACCGTTGTTGTTTGATTAGTCCTATTTGGGTGCGCGAGTTACAGGTCGGTTGCGTATTCGCGCTTCGGCAACTCCAGCATGATCTTTGCGCACGCTGAATGCATCGCTCTTACGATCAACCTAATCGGCCATAATTATCGATAGACAGGTGTATGTAAATTTGGCAACAACTTTACTAATCGATTTATTAAGGTATGCATCGCTTCTAAGTGGTTAATATGTAGCATTCATATTTATCACGTAGAGTAACGAAGTAAAAATATGAAACAAATGATTCAAATTTTCTCGAAACGATGTCGTATGAAATATAATATGAAACTCTGAGTTTTATTTTTGATGAATAATGTTGCTGCGCACACGACAAAACATTTACGTTATTAAATGATGCAAATTCGATAATTCATTCAGCACAATGTTTGTACATTAAGCTTTTTACTATTCAATACAATATATTTATTTTGTAAATATAATTTTAAAAATTGTAAAGTTTCCATCATCAATTGTTTCACAACGTGATAATCGTGAAAGTTTGCTCAGATAGATGTAAATTTGACAGATATATGTAAATTTGGCAGAAGCTCTACCAGTAAATTATTTATTATTACAGTTGCATCCTTTATGACTGCTACTCACATAAATATGCGAAAGAAATACGAAAATGTTGTCAAAACAATGTATCATGTGAAATTTAATATGAAAATCCGAGTGCAACTTTCAGCGAGTTCGTTGGTGCATCAATACAAAAAGAAAAATTACATTAATGTATGATGCATAAATCTAGTGATTTGGTGCAGATTAAAATTCAATACAGTATATGTGCTTCATAAATATCATTAGAAAGATTATAAAATTTCTACCGTGGATTGTTTCACGACGTGATAATCACGTGAAAGTCTATTTGTCCGTATACGTCTGTCGTTAATTGTGCCCGGCGCCATCGTATCGTATTGTAGCGTGCACGGTGGTCGAAAGTTTTCCGTCGGATTGATTGATGGCGGGAGACGAATTACTCGCTTCTTAGTTGGGAACGGGACGAGAAGTCTCGAATCGTTATTTCGCGTCGTTACGTGCGATCTCCTTTGAAGATCTCCCCGATTGACGGCGAAGTTGAAGGATTTCGTATGAAATAACGGCCACGTGAAGGCCGATGCGTCATTTTAGCGCTGTATCACGTTATTAACGTGGCGCTTCGTCATTGCGCGAGAAGAAAAAGGAAGAAAGAAAAAAAGTCTGATGCAGTCGATTCGTTATAACGTTCACGGTATCATAAGTTTCTCGTCCTTGAGCGCGGTATCGGCTGTCGATCGCGATATTTCGCGCTTCACGGAGTCAACGCGAGCGTTAGCTGCCTATAGCGTTTAGCGTTTAACGTCACGACGCCGTTACAGGGGACGTGATGACAGTGACTGTGCGCGGGAACGCGGTGACTTGGCGCGATCGCGCGGTAATGAAGTGCCATATTACGCCGGTAGACTGAACTTCGGCGGCTCGTCGGGCCGTAACCTCGTTTCTAATATGCGGCGAGTATTTATCGAATTAGCGTCACGGGGGAACTCCGATAACTACCTCGATACAAAGCGCGATATTGCCGCGACAGTGTGTCCCTCGAACTCCCGTCAGAGAGCTATCATACCTACGTGGGCGAGGCTTGCGCAGCGCGGATAACCGTGTCGTGCTTGCCTTATGAATAACATTGGCATTACTTAGGCACAATTAGATGACGTTGCTCGGGGATTCTCGCGTGTACACATAAAATGGGGAGGTAACAAAGAGGTCAATTAGAACTAGGTCGAAGGCAATGCGTTGGCGCGTACAAAATAAGGTTGAACCTCTCTGCTTTTTTCTCTTTCTCTCTCAATGACATCATAGAGTCTTGCACTTTTTTTTCGATACACTGGATGAGGCAATAACTATCGCCACCATGAAACGAAACAAGAATCAAAAGTGATCTTTAGATTTTCGAAGCTATTCTACTTGAAGAAAAGGCTTTTTGTGATAGTTGCGTTTTTTTTCTGGGAGTAGTTTCGGAAAATTTACTTTTGCTTTTTGTTTTAATGATTCTATTCAAGGTATTCATTGCCGAAAATGTTCAGAGTATCACGTCTTCAAATCTTCATTGATTAACGAATACTTTTAATTTTTACTGAAAGTAACGAATACTTTTAATCACTTTTATTTGCACCTCTGTGTCCCGCATCAATCTCGCCCGTTGTCATCCAACTTGGGCGAATCCTTGATTTTTGCCGTCGACCTGTCTTTGTGTTGTACCTGAAGTTTCTGCCGGCGAAACGCGAGATTAATACAGACGCGGTTGATGGCAATCCGTTGCAACATAACGATCGAATCTGCTGCCAAATTGCCAGTATGCCGCTATCATTTTGATTGCCGGTAGTATCGGTACGCGCGAGCAACCTTGATTCTGGCCTCGCATTGTTCACAGTCGAGTCACGTAATAATATAACGGATCGCACCCCCGTTGAAAAATGTAGCGTGCATTTGGCGGTGCCTTTTACGAAAGAATTTGCGGCTATAGCGAGTGCATCAACGTATCAAATATACAAGGTGCTCCTGAACTACGGTGGTGTGGTATAACGAGACGGCGGTATCCTTTATAAAATTCTGAGGGGAGCATTTGTAACCGCGCGATTCCGGCGTCTCGAGATTTCTACGTCGGAACGCTCTTCAGATGTCGGGAGGAAAATTGCTTACGCGGACTTTTACTTTGGCATACATTATTAAGACGTAGTAAACCGCAACGGGTAGAATTACGCGACGTCTCGGGAATAGTCGATGAATTATGTTTATTTAAGGATAGCTCTCGACGTCAGATTAACAAAAATATACGTCCAGAAAGAGAAACACAGATCTGAAGTATCTTGTGTAATACCGTCACATTTTAGTGTTTAAGTGAATTGCTTATTGCTTTATTGCTCATAAATATTGAGTTGTATAATATTTTGGATTTTTTCTGGTAAAATTAAATGTTTAAATCATATCATTATTATCTTGTGAAACAATGCGAAGCTTGGCGGAGGATTGTAGGTGAAAACGGCAGTAAACTAGATGCAATTTTTCCTCGTTATGGAAGAAAATGCAGTCAGCCATCATTTGTAACATCAAGATAGGGAAATAGCCTGTTTATCATATCTCGAGATTCTCTATCGATCCTTCAAGTTCGACAGTACATTTGCAGGACTAATGTAAGAGCAAAATTTTGATTCACAAAATTGAAATATCTTTTCTGACATCTTATATATGCCATCTAGGGCAGAACTGAAAATTTGGTTAATTCGTTCGCACGTAGGACGTATATACATATATGTATTACGTCCCGCGGTTAAGACGAGGAATGTCGATAAAAGACAAGACGCTAAAAATGAGGGCGTATGTCGCCCGAAAATGTGAACTGTAACACGAAAATATTGTCAAAGGAATTTCGTAGTCGCCTCATTACACTTTAATCCCGTCGGACTGTAAAGGGTTACGAATGGCGAGTTTAAATTACGCGGAAGGGCAGTTAGAAGGTACTACGGTTACTGCGTACGTAGCAGGGTCATCGATCACCGTGTCCAAGGCCCCGCGTTCTTTATTCGCGGAATAAATGAGATTCATTATGGCTCCGCGTGTGCGCCAGTCCATAAAAAGGGACACCGGCATTTTATTTATTAATACTGCGGTCGGTACGTCGCGGCCGGAGAATGCGCGATTTTTATCCGACTCTCATTTTCGATGCTCCCGAGCCACCCGTTTGTCTTCTGTGATGAGGCCCCCTATCGTATCTCATGATCCGCACTACGGAATTTTCAAATCATATCGGCATCGCCCCATCCTACAAATTCTTCGTGAACATTTTCATAGTAATGATTATCGATACAACGGACTATTATCGAAAAATTGACTCGCGATTATTCCGTAAACAGACGAAATCCATCAAGTTCGGAGCGCGCGGGGTTTTTAGGATTTGAATTCGTTATCAGTACCTTCTGAATTGCGACGTGACCGTGATTTTTCACACGACCAAATGCGTTAAATCGAAGGGAAATATGTGGTGGAAACTCGCCTTTTTTTCTATTTTCCAAGTATTACATGGTGGGCGACGATGGCACGGCGGTGGTGGCGGTGTGACGCCTTGCACATTCTTACTTTACATTATCGGCACGTGGGTCGTTAAATATTCCCCGGGATAAAATTTAATCAATTACGAAAGTAAAATGAGAAGAAACATTAAAACACGAATGGTAATTCCGCCTACAGAGCGCCCCTTTAATTTAACGAACATTCCTCGAGACAATTAGGAACTTTCGTTCCAGAACTTAGTTTTGACGCATGATGAATTAATCGGATTTTACTCATTACCACGTTCTTACGAGTAATCACCGTGTCTACCGTTTCTCAAAGTTTTTAATTATCCTTTCGCGGGACGGGGGAGAGGAGAGGACGGGAAAGCAGGGCGGGAAGAAACGGCACGTTGCGCACCTACGCGCCCTGCGCGGCGCGGATGCGAAGGACGACTCATTTCGCGAGAGTGCGCGATGCAAAGTACATTAACTTCTTATCGGCACGGGTGAGCCGATGCTTTCGCGAAAACGGTTGAAGGATTAAAGCGCAACGCGGATACCCTTCGAATCGATCGCTTCTTGTGCAGAGCGCCGCTCTGTTTTCGCATCGTCCCGGCATATAAACGCGACATTCCCGATATTTGCATTAATATTACTTAGGCGTGCACACAGTTCTATCTAACCGTGCAACGAGGTAGAAAGGCAGAAGGCGACGCGCACGAACGACGCGTTCCGTTTGTGAGAGAGAAAAGAAAGGAAAAAAGTTAGATCGAGGCTACCGGAGGATAATCATTTTCCGATACGTGACGAGAATGAACACGCACGCACGCACGCACGCACGCATGCATGCACGAGTTGTAATTATCGCGAGTGGAAACTCGCTTTACTAAGGTAATTGTATCGTGAAATGAGTTTCGTGAGAATTTGATGAAACTTGCTCTATATACACGCACAGCAAAATATTATCTAACCGGACGTGCAATCACAGAAAAAGATTGACCATACGAGAGCCGAACTATTTGCAACTAAAGTTGACACTTTTCACACATGTTCCTTGATGGAAGCGTGCTACTTTTCATTTCTACTTTTAAGGGGATACTGAAGTCGATGATGAACAATGTCAATAACGCAGAGACGATCTTTACTAATACAATCACGCTATTCTTTTCGTATTTTTTGTACATACAAAACTTACGTAAATATGTGTTGCTTTGTTTTACGATATTCAGCGTAAAATCTAACCACGCAAACTTTTCCGATATTCTTAAACTTGCGAATTCAGATGCGAAGGTGCAGCAATGTTCTTCATTTTTCTGTTTGTAGCATCCACATTTTCGGTATATGCAAGCTGCAAAATTCTTGGATCAGGCAAATATTACTGACAGCTTGAGATTTTATATTAAAAAATTTTTTCGTTTTGGTCACATAAATTGAATAATACCCCTATTTATTTTTGCACACATTCTTATTTATTTTTGCATACTTTCATTGTGTAAAAGCATTTATAATTTTGTACAACCAATATGATGTAAACTTTGCAAAACAATATCAGTATTCTGTTGGTAATGTTTTCAATATCCTCTTAATATCTTCGAAACTGTACGTGAGGTTTTGATGAAAAATCACGATATCAACGACTGATATATTAATATTATACACAAATTTCGTGTGCCTCTTTTTATTATCTTTTTATCTGTATATTTCTATTAGATAAAGTGATGCATAAAATGAAGTACTCATCAGAAAAATAATAATTCTCTTTCTCTCTCTCTCTCTCTCTCTCTCTCTCTCTCTCGTATTGTAACATTGTGTGTGTGTGTGTGTGTGCGTGTATTCATCTCAACTTCACCTCAAATTAATAGTAACTTAAATTGTGAAATGAATGTGTAGAAACTAAATATATAGTAATTTAGTTTAATAAGTGGTAAATTTATGAGTGAAACGCGCCCTCGATGTGCGACACTGAAAATATGACGTCCAGCGATACGATTACCTGAAATTTTCCGTAATGTTACTTAAATGCTCATCATTATGCGCACAGGCGTATTTTCCTCTCACGCGCTCACTTGACTCGGTTATATTGTCTCAAAAAGCACGTTCCGTTCTCGTAACGAATCTCGCCGGCAGACACGAACGGCCACTGAGATTATCCGTCTTTCTCGTTGCGTTTATTCTTCCGCAGGGAAATACTTGCGAATATCGAAAAGGTAGGACTCGTCGTAAGGAGAACCGGGGTCTGTCGTTTCGAAGCTACTCGGCAAATTTCCTTCCTTCCACGGCGATCGTCCTCGATGCGCCGGTAATGGAAGTCTCGTTTTTCGGCTGCTTTCCGCTCGGTGGGTTGAAATCGTCATTGAAAATCGAGCGCCGGATCCATTCCACGTGAGAGAGCAACGTTCAGAGAGAAAGGCAGAGACAGGGCCGGAAGGAAAGAGGGAGAGAGAAAGCGGGGGAGAAAATCGTGCCGCGGCGTCGAAAGGAGGATAAGAATTTTTGCGCGGCGGCGAAACGAAACGAAATTGAAATGTGGCGCGGACGCAAAACGGCTCGATGCTCGGGCGGAAAACCGACGGCGGAATCTCGAAACGGCTGAAATATCGACACATCCGATGCAGGTCGCGGATATATTTACCCGGTGCCCGGGTTACCGGCGCGCCCGCTCTATTTTTTCCCTTTTTTTTTACGATCGCTCGGTCCCCTGAATTTTTTATGGCGCCGGCATTTACATATTGGAATATCCCCCGGAGCACTAGGCCGAATTGGGCCGAAATAACTCTCGCTCGCGCGTCTAAATTTCGAGCGCCGCAAGCTGTTACGATACGCGGATACGTTACGCGGGCCTGTAATTGCTTCTTTCCCGAGTGGCCGCGTTCTCGCCAAGTTGGCTCTTTTGTCCCCTCGGGCTTTCGACGCGGATACATCGGAATTTGATCATTTCGTTACTTCTCAAGCACAGAAACGTGTATACGTGGAAATATGCGAGGCGAGGCGACTAGAGTGCGACCGTGTACTGTATACCTGTGTATGGGAAATTTACGGGATGGGCTCGTTCTCTATAGATCTGTTTCAAACGAGATCCGTCTTTCTACTACTGCATCCAGCAATTCATTGTCCATTGATTCTTTTCTATTGTCAAGTGATTAAATACTATTCACTCCAGTCACACGATTCTTCCCCTGTTATTCCGTGGAATTTTGCGTCAATTTTTTTTGTAAAAGGTGATGAAACTCAGGGTACCTTAAAGTTATCTGCGATTACCTGCCGCGTTTTTGTAACGGATCTTCATGTTTTAGCAAGGAAAGAAGAAAAGATCACCACAGTCGCAAGACGGCTTCTTTTCTTGTACTTTAGCCTTCGAAGAATTCCTCACGAAGACGAGAGCTCGGCTATTTCCCGTGAAAATTGTACCCCCTTGTACATACATATTTCATTCGAAACGGCGTAAGCCGCAGGCCAAGGGAGACATTTCTTCGCTCTCCTCTGCGCGCTGGCTAAGTTGCCTCGAACTCGCCTGAACTTCGTTCGTCTTAACCCTTCGCAAGGCCAGCTCTTTCGCACGTTTCCCTTTGCAGTTCAACTCTGATAGTTTAGCTTGCAGACTTGTCTGCGCGAAGTGTTTCGTAACTATCGTATTATTTATGAGCGATAGATTCCTCCTCTCCCCTTACTCGACAACTGTCACAGTGTCTTTCAATCTTCAACATGGATTCGAGTTTACGACATATCCACGATACATGCAATATGATCTTTCGTGAAGGATCCTACCCCTATCCTACCCCTTTTCAACTATCAAAATTCTCCACGCGAAAATGTATCTCTTGATGATTTTGCGATTATCGATTGGAACATATTCGGACCGCGATATACAAAAATGTTCTCTCGAATCTTCCGCTCTTTCCACAACGTAACGCTCGTACCTTAAAAGTACCCATCTCTCTTTAAGCTCTACTTATTTATTAGCTCGCTCTTTTATGTCTCATTTTCACTCTTTATCTCCAAATTTCCAAAAGATATCGCTACTGCTCGTTTAGCGACCGCTGCTCCGTAACCGCGTCTCCCCCTTGTCTCCTCGCGTCTCGACTGTCCGTTTTTTAAAATCCATTTATTTATTAGCTCACTTACGGGGCTTTAACTTCTGGTCTCATGCATATATTCTATGCGAGCTCGCGGTGATGTACCGTTGGGTGTCGCGCGCATGATTCATACCAGTGCACGAAGTTCACTCGCTCGTAAGTATGCTCGCTTTTACGGGACTCCATGGGGATCCACCCATCTCGGACGGCGGAATTCGCGAGGAATTGCCAGAATTCATTACCACCGTGATTGCATCTCCCCCGCGACGTATTACCGATTTCTTGCAGATCAAGCTGTACGTCGTGTCGAAAGCGTCAGAACGGCCAATCAAAATTCGTACGTGCCGATGAGAATCGCGGTTGATGCTCTCTTTCTCTTTTTCTCTTTTTCTCTTTTTCTATCTCCCTTTCTTTCCCGTATGTTTTTCCCGTCGGAATGAAGTTTCCAGTCACGAGCCGCTCTTTTTTTATGACGGCACGTTTAGAAAGCTGCGTTATTGCACGTGGTGGATTTGAAAAAAAAAAATGTTCTACCCGTGCGCGCGTGCTTGTAGTCCATCAAAGTATATAGAGCGCGTTCTGCAAGTGACTTTTTTTCTTTTTTTCTCGTTTTTTGCCAGCAAGTACTCAGCTCTCTTTTATGCCTCGTCGTATCGCAATAATTAAAGTCCAACGGTTAGTAGCCGTGGATTAAAAGACGGCTTTCCCGGTTGTCGCAGCTCGTGTTAAGTGCCTGAGAAAGAAAATATCGTGGGGAATTGCGTGTCGCGCAGTCACTAGTGAAATCCCAACTAGAAAATGGGACATCACAGAACTCGCTGTGAAATTTACACAACTTCTTTGCAACATGCATACCTGCTCGACAAATGCAACTTTCAACTATTCGCTAACTTTTGTATTAATTTAACTTCGGTATGTAATAATCACTGCGATATGAAAAGAGAATTAAAAATTTTCACAGCAGAGTCTACATGCTTTTAACGAGGAAATCAAGTTTAAAAATTTGGAAACACAGTTTAACGTAAAATAGACAGATATATCATTAAAATTTATTGAACTTAATAATAATTGACTTACATTTGTATTAATAATCATTACGGAGAAAGTTTTATAGTAAAAATTATCATAGGATTTTGTAACTGAGGAATAAATTTACATTTTGCAATATTCTATATAAATATGTTTTACATAATTTACTATCTTTTCATTTCATATATTTATATGAACTTATATTTTAGAAGTTACTTATATTTTAGCAACTGAAGTGTGTGTGTATGTGTGTGCTATTAAAACACTCGTTAGGTTTCTAACGAAATTTACCGTATGCCTTAGCAAGACAGATTTTACTGACAATAAATTTCTAGACTACTAAAAATACTAATGGAATTGAAAGAAATTTATATGAAAAAAAAAAAATTATAATATTCTTTCCGTGTACTTGAAATTTACTTCAAGTGAGATGTTCAGATTTGTGTTTAGCGTTAGATGTGAGTTTTTTAGCTAAATCACGATTATAAATCCAATGTCATGCATACATTATATGATGCAAAGAAGAAAACCCACACCTCAACTCAAAATTTAGATCACAGTATCTCGCGTGGGACAAGCTTCAAGTAACAACTGTTAATACAAACCTCATGGTCCGATGATTTCGAAATGTGCGCGTGCGTTCGAGCTCGCCGATCTGCAGAGGCTTAGCTTTACGAATGTCAGAACTGTGACATTATCTGATAGCTTTGTTCTCCGCTACGGAATTATCCCGTAATGCGAAGTCGCGTTTAATTGCTCCGTCCAGTGACGTCTCCTGGCCGACCTTAGGAGCGACGTTCGCTGAACGAGCGATTAGCAGGCTTGTCGTGGTTCACGGACACGAGCGTGTTCCGTTATAGTACGCTCGCACTCTGGCCACTCAGCACTCAGTTTCAGCGGTCGGCTATACATGACCAGCATATCGTTTGTAACGTTCGCTCGATGAATACGTAAGCGGGAATTTTTGCTATATCGTCGATAAACGCGTATGAGTATTCCGAGTCTCTCTCGGCTGTGTAGCAAAATATTTTCATCTGCGAATTTTTTTTTTTTTTGGTCGACTGGTTTGCGGAGTTGTCGATTGTTCCCGACGGTTGCGCCGCAGGGCGCATTATTGTTTATCGTAGTTTTTTTCTGTTTTTAATCCGAAATATTTTTCGTAAATAATAACATCAATGTAGTCCCTTTTCCTCGTAATTAACTTCTTAACGAAAATTTACTTAGATGTTACTTTTTTCTTGAGTCATTGCAAGTTTAAATTTAAAGTTGAGCACATAGTGAATCGAGTTACTTATCATTTCTTTCGCTACTAATTTTGTTTTTCTAAGATACAATTTTTTTTTACTTCTACTTTATTAAATGTATCAATATAATGTAATTTTGGAGAAAAATTAAAAGTTTTGTGTTTAGCGTCAAAGAAATAGAGTCGGCACACTGGTGTCCCACTGGGGTTTTTAGGAGGTGATATTTGTCTCAGTGATAATAAGCAGAGTGATAGCTGATATATTATGAATGCCAAAAGAGTTGTTTCAATTGAATAAGGTTAATTATTAATAATGAGGCAAACACATGTTCCACTAGTAGCGGAAGGGTTAAGGTGACGTCAAACTTGCGTAATGCCACGCGAGGAATCCTCTGGTTGCAACCGGTTTCGCCTCGTTATATAACGTACGCAAATATTTCTTTCTTTCATTCAAGACTTCATTTGCAAGCGAAAAAATTTACGTCAATGTAACGTTGCATACCGACGCGCGAATCCTTTGATACTCCGCGTATCATTGTTTCCCGCATCTAGCTGTCGTTTTCGGCCGGAGTAATGTCGCGCGTTTACGTAAGGAATATCAATTAAGGCGCGTTACATGAGGCCCGACGAAATTTCTAAAAAATTCGAGGTGCTTGTCGCGAAAGTGTCTTGTTGTCTGGGAAGCTTCCGCGAGAGCGCGACGAGAATTGATAAAAAAACAAAAGCGTTTTTGCTGGCGGCGGCGACGGTGGAAAGAAAAATGTGTACTTTAAGAGCCCTTCCTCCATTTGCCTTTGTGGTACGTCGCAAAGGGTAACCGCATCGATCGAAAGGAAGTGCGAGTGCAGTTACAGAAATTTCAGCACGCAAAGGTTGATCGACCCGCGGTTTCGCCTTACGTGACGCGTCTCACCCGCGAGCGTAACCTCAAAAAGAAGAACGAAAAAAAAGAAGAAAAAAGGAATGAAAGAAGAAAAAAAAAAATACGCGTAACATTTTCTTTCGTACGGTGAGACAAAAGCTCCGTTTCCTCTCCAGTCTCCGGCGAACCGCCCGAAGGCTTCCGACAAAACGACAAGGGGGAAGCTACCGCTCTTTCTCGACGCGACATGGAATCGTCATGAAAGCTACCTCGAGCGAGAATAAAACCGCTAACGATACGTTAACGATTGAATGACGTCCGCGTTTCCGACGAATAATTACATTTCGTGTATAATTACACGAGCGCGATGTGTGTGTCCAAAACGGGATACGTTCTATTTTTGAGACGAAAAGTTAACAACGTTGTACTCTGCCTCGGTCGCGAAAGATTGATCGTTCTGTGATCGCGGAAAGTCATGAATGGCACACGAGGTTTTTTGTAACTTCAAAAAAAGATGAGAAGTTTGACACGCGGAAACGTACATTTGTCACATGTAAGTGCGCGAGCACGTGTGACGCCTTCCTTTTTTTCTTGTAGCGCGAAGTAGGCCACCGCGAAAATGTTAATCCGCGCAAACGCGGAAAGAGCCAAATCGAGATAATTTCGTCGAACGCAATTATGCCGGCATAATTGCGCCGCGTAACGACACGTACGTGTATGCATAATTGAATTCTGATTTCCATTCGCCGAAACATTCTGTAACGAATGCGCGCGCGCCTCTCCTGCCGGTAATCTATTTCGAAAATGCCCCGCAATTAGAGGCCCGGTGCCAAGTGGCGGAAAGTAAATCACGTCGCGGCACGTCCGCATGCATCCCGTGGTACGTTCGCGACGAAACGCTGTTCGGCCGCGGTCGCCGATAGAGAGTGTGACTCTTTGTTTTTGCCTCTTCTGGAGTACATCGTTGCGGCGTTGGCCGGAGGCGGACGGAAAAACGCTTTAATTTACCTGCGGCCGGCGGCGTGGTGACGACGAAAAAACGTCGGTGCGGTTTAATCAACGTAAATACCATCGGTGCTGAGGAACGGGAGTGAGGGAACGGGAGTGTGGCGACGGGGGAGGGAAGGGTGGTTTGCGCCGCGGAAAAAAAGCCGCCTCCCTTTCGTGGCTCGCGCTCGCGAAAAATCGAAGAAGCGGCGCGGCGGCGCCCCCTCCCCCTTCGCCCCGCGCGATCCCGCAATTTTTACGGTCGTTTCGGGCGGATTAGCTCCCGCCGTCTGAATTTTGCGGCTATCACGTTGCGGTCTTTTTAATTAGCGGCAACACCGGGGTGTACCGTTGTATTAGCTCGCGGTGATGATACCCTCTTTCTCCCGGCGCGACGTCGACGCGCGGTCTTTTTTGCCGTCGAGATTTAATCGCGCGTGTGTGTTGTGTGTGTGCCAGCGAAAGCAAATAAACGACGAATTATTGAGCAACGGGCCTTTTCAATTCTCTCTGTCTCTTTTTATCCCTCTCTCTCCCTCTCTCACGGTTGGTCTTTTTCTTCACTTTTTCATTTAATTCCCTCGGCCAGAGTCAAAATTGGATAAAAAGATGTGTGCATCACCTCTTGCCGTTACTTGGCGTCTACGCGACGCGTAACCCTTTTCTCGCGCTCGGCATCGCGCTAAGTTACGAATATGGCCGTTTATGATACCGGTACGTATGCATACCATATCATTAATATCGCGAGGCTCTCACGTGGGCGGACGTTATGGCGCGATTACCACTTCCACCACACGGGACACATCGTCGAGGATTAAATATTCAAAGTAAGATTCGTATTTTTGAACTGGGCGTGCCACAGGACAGTAACGAGTCGCTCCGTGGATGTAATAATATGCTTGTTGAATCTCCGCGTCGGTCGTCTTGCAAGCACTGAGCGGAAAAGTTATCAAACCACGCGGTGTTTATCGAAATTTTTGGTGGCTAACCGACGATGCGCGAGAGAGGAGAGACCTTTGTGCTTTCAACAATATATTCCTTTGAATTAACTACGCTCATCGTAATTGAGTTGATTTTTACGCAAAAGAGGCTGTCCTTTCGTAAATTGAATAAGAAAATTCCACAGTGTCTCCTAAAGTGAGAGACAATTGTAGGAATGAGCTGCTGGACTAATACTTTTCAAATCGCATCACTAATCAAAACACAAAATTTACCAAACATAGTAGAGTTGTCTCATCTTATCTAGATAAAAAAGGATCATTAACAAGTGAACAAAATCTACTCTGACTCAAACAGAATTCTGGTAACTTGAATCGGGATTTTCTGGTTCGTTCATATTTCACCAGAGATTTCGTCGATTTAACCAAACGTTTTTCTCGTATATTAAACTTACACTGAGCTTTCAAAACATACAGATATTAAAAAGTTTAGGTTGAAAATAGGACTAAAGTTTCGATTCAGGGAGATGTAAAAAAAAAAAAGAAAAACGAAAGACCAAGACTCATTTTTCGTAAAACTTTGTCCAACGTAATTGCATCTGAACGTGAAACGCAAGTTTGTCGCGGACCTTTTTCGAGGGTACCGGGTGTCGGCGCGAGAGTCAACACGATGATTACAGCGTACCACGACGGCGTCCGGAAGCGGGGGAGGGCAAGCAATGACCTTAGCAATCGACGTGGTAGAGCTCGCTTCCTCGATGACCATCGCTTGTACTGATAAGGCTTGGTGCCGTGGATGATTCTCTTTCCCTTCTCTCTCTTTCTCTCTCTGTCGCCTCTCTCCTCTTCTCGTTTTACGATAAGATAAGGAATTCTTTTCAATTCATCTGTATCGGAGCGAATCCAAAATTGGCTACCGAGGAATTAATAAGGCTACATCTGGCATCGATTGTACGCTTAAACCCAGATATGGGAACGCGCGGTTGAGCAGGAGTATATTAAAGAGGAAGAGGTCGTTGGCCGTGCGGACGTATCGAGGTACGAGTGTAATGCGTTAGTACACGCAGTTAAATTATAGTTATTCCATATCGCGTAGAACACACACAGAAACTGAAGAATATCCGCCGGCTTACACCACTAATTACGGCGAGCGTAGCCAAGATGATGCAATAAGAAAGTTGGGAATAGAGTATACAGCTGGTTTTGATGAGAGAAAGCAGCTACCGACTACCGGCGGTCGTGTGCAAACACGTTGGTACATCTTAATGACTAAATAAATTATTCGCGGCGCAGCGCGCGGGCACAACACAATTTGGAGAAAAGGGCGGCGAGTCGTCACTTGGGCCTTTACTCTTTAAACTCTCTTGTTATTGATAAAAGTGCCTCTAAATATGACTGAAAGCCAATCAGAAAGCTTATTTAGAGCTACATTTAGAGACACTGACATCGACAAAGGATTGAATTCAAAATGAGTTCCTTGGAGAAGTATGCAGAGACCGACGAGTTTCGTTTTATCAAACAGGCAATTACATTCAACGGCGCGAATGAACACGTACTATCGCGGCGTTATCGAACGCGGAATTGTCGTGGCAATCAATGTCAAAATTGATACTTTCGCGAATGAAGAAAATAAAGATCGGGAGGGGGTGGTCGTTCGATTTCGCATCGAATTAAGCTGCGACTGATAGCAGCTGTCGGATAATTTCCGTCGCCTCTGAAAATCTACCATTCGCCGTGAATATATCGGCTGGGTGGTCGTGAAGGTATTAAAATCGCGCGTTCATTCCTCGGGAATATGGTTCGTAGCATTGGAAAAAGTGTAAACGTCCGATATAATCGTGCGCGCGATTCGAGGCAACGCGGATGCATATATCATCTATAGTCGGATTCCACTGTCTAAATATTTTTCCTCTCGCGGATGATTAGTTACGCCCCATAAACATGCCGCGATTTGATCGAATAATTTCTCCGCTCGCGCGCGGGCGTTTTATTTGCATTTCAGTATTCAGAAATGAAAGGCGCGCGCGAAACGAATTTTCGTCGGTCGATCGGTCGATCGGTATCCCAAGTTCGATACCGCTTTATCGAGACGAGGCGTGGCGCATGCGTTGGCTTCGAAATGAACGTTCCTCGCGCGTGCGCGCAAACATCGGAGAATAAATAAAAGAAATAGCTAATGGGAAGTTCCAAGCGCTGTGCTGACTTTCGTGGCGTCGTACTGCGGCTCACAATGCCGGCTGCGCGATTAGCCGGTCTTATCTCGCGCTCCGTGAGTGCTTCAAACTACCGACGCGAAAATGCGGTCGGCCTGCCACGACGACGTTCTCCGGGGACGTATTTTCCGCCCGCGAAGGCCTCGAGGAGAGCGCGGAAAATGCGAGTGAGGAAGGAAGCGAGAGGTGGGCGCACAAGCGACGAAGATGCGGCAGGAACTATACCGGGTGGGACGGAACGGGGGACGTTTGCGGGAAGTAAGACGGATTGAGTCGCGTTTCACGGCGGAAAAGATCAGAACGGGCGGGAGAGAACGAAAGAGGACGAGAGAGAAAGATAGTTCAAGAGAGAGAGAGAGAGAGAGAGAGAGAGAGAAAGAGAGAGACGAGTCGGTGAGATCGGCGAGTCGGCGGAGGGACGAGAGGCAGAAGGCGGGAGAAAACGACGTGCATTAACGATATGATGGACGGCGGACGCGGACTCTGTCTACGATACCTCCATCCGACGTCGTAATGCGCGAAAGAGAGCGCAGGGGGGAACGTATCCATTCGACGCCCACGCGACGAGCTGCTTTCAGGAACGATCTCCCAGCTCGAAAAAGAACGTAAAACGGGATAAAGTATGCGCGAAAGTACGAGCAACTCCCATCGCACGACGACTCCCGGCACGTGCTCGTGCGCGGCGAGACGAATTAATCCCCGTGTTAAATTTCATATTCCGCGTTGCAGCGCGGAAAATCGGCAGCCGTTCTTACGGTGAAATTTCGCGATCAGCCGGTATCAATAACGCGTTATCGGCAATCGCGCGAATCGCATCCAACGAGGACGTTTCCACTTGTTTCGCGTTAATTCGCGACTCCCAAGAGAGCCGCGGGTAGCGGCCAGTTGCTCGAGCCCTTCGATTGCGATCGTGCACGGTTAAAGGTCGACTATTCGCGCGGTATGAAACCTTGCCTCTCTTTCTTCCCCGCGTTGCCGCAAGCGCGTACGTTTTGCACGCAGCGGGGCAGCAGAGGAGGAGGAGGGGTCCCGATAAGGGGCCACAAACGAGCGGCTTTATTACGCAACCGTAACAGGTTGCCGGTTATTGTAAGGCAAAACGGGGAAGCACGCCGGGAGGCGCAGCGGGAAGGGCGCGCAGAGCGGTACCATGCCACTCAGCGTTATTGCGGAATTACCGTGTATGTACGTACGTCGGAACGCAAATAGGGCCTGCACTCGATCCCGAGTGCACGACCCCGGCATGACTTCGCCTCCGCTGCCGCCTCCGCTGCCGTCGTCAATGCGGCTTCGATATCGTCGAAGATCGCTAACGCCCCGATACGGATCGTCGTCTCGTCTCGTCTCGGGATCGGCTTCATATCAGCGGAAAAAATCGCTCGTTGTTTGCCCCGTCGCGTTTCGCCAGCGCGACGAATTACCGTCTATTGTCGCCGTGCTCGCCGTGGGCGGATTGTCGTGCGCGGAAGATGCGGATCTATAATGCGCGAATTTTCTTATGTGCGTCAGGTCGAGCGCGCTCGTCGGATTACATGCAAATCCGTGATGTTGGTGTGAATTCGCCAATGGTAACAAACTTTCTGCTGCGCCGAACTGTTAAGTAACTTACTAACTACTTTACGAAATATACGGATGGATTAACATTACTTGGTAATATTACTTGGTATCCGGAGTAGACGTACCGCCGCGCCGCCCTCTCTTAACTCGTTTTGGCCGCGCTCTGATTTATTGGGGCCGTCGCGCGGGGGTAAATCGTTTTGTTTATCAGCGGCGTGGATCTCTTTATCGTTGGCGATGCCGTTACGTTCGTTCTTTCAGCGATAACTGCGATAACGTCACGTTCACCGACGTGATCGAAAGGAGTGTAGGAAAGTGGCGCGTGTTTTGCATTTGGCAGCGCGCACACACACGTCCTCGCACAGTATTCCGACAGCGCGACTGCCGAAGACCGTTCGTGCGTACAAGTCGCCGCGTGACTCGTTAAAATATATGAGCGATTACGGGACATGGCCCGTGTGGTAGTTCGATATAGCGTGACGCTCCTCGCGCACCGAACACACGCCCCGATATCTCGGTTAATCCCCCATCTCGTATTCGCTGATTATTTTCTCAGACCGCGACTCAATTCCGTATGGAAAACACGACGGCGCGATGCAATAGAACGGCAAGGCAACAGTAACAACGCTGCGTTTTATTATCCGCGACAATAATACGCTGTGCGGCGGTAACTTTCGCAATTACGGGCCATAACGGGCAGACACATGGTCCCACTCAAGGATATGGCGCTCAACGGCGTAGCCGTTTTAGAAACTCCTCTTAACGGACTTCCGGCAGTAGCCTCCACGGTAACGTTATACTCATCGTCCGAGAGCGCTTCTCTGAAATGTGAAACGCGCGGCGCGCAGGTGAACGTCATTAGAAGCTATAGAACTTCGCGAACGACGAACGCGGTGTCACTCTAGCCCGATGATTGATAGTGAAAATGAAACTAGCGAAGCAAATCAAATTTCACCTTCATTTTAGATTTTCTCTCGAGGAGAAACATTTTTCACCCTCTAAGTGTGGCGACCAGGGTCATTTGTGGCTAGGTTGTCCCACGAAGCGTTCGTTTCTCGGAGTGTTTTTGTTCAAAAATCATCAGAAATAAGATACTAGCACAATATGTCTCTCACAAGAAAGGTATATGGTCTTCAACTAAAGGAGGGATAAAGAAAGTTTCAATAATTCTCAGAATTTTTTTCGAGCACTCCATAGGCACGAAAATAGGGGAAGGCACTAATGACTCTGGTTGTCGTTTCGAAGATAACAAAAATACTTTGTCACTCGAAAGGTTGTAAAAAGCTGATATTTTCCAAGATTTCTCGATTCGTGAAAAACGTTTGCTCTCAAGCCGCGACATTTCGCCTCTTTAGTGAATAATCAAAATAAAATTTGTCATTTCCGTATCAAGATTTTCCTGTACACGACAAGCTGTGAATCGTTAAAAAGCAACGAGAGATTCGCATGCCGATATTACCTGAAAACGAAGCGCATTCCTGCCGCTCGATTCACACATTTGCGAGTTTTATTGAAACGCACGCCGCTCGAAACCGAATTTCATTCATAAAGCGTGCCCGATAAAATCGCCATTCCCCGAGCGACAACGGCCGCGCGACGGCCGACGTCTGTTATCGATTATGCGGGCAAACTTATTAGACTGCGATTAGCCGTTATTCGCACGCAACACGCTGACCCTGTTTCCCCCGATGGCGAATCCACATGTGCACACATGATCAGCCGCAAACCGACGGTATCCCTTGTCGCAGACGTCGCTCCCCCACCGCACCCGCGACCCTATCCCTTGGCCAGTGTACATAGGTTGAATACATACGCACGCGTGCGTGACCGCCGTTGCGTGTACTTTGGACTATCCAATGGGATTGCGGACGCGAAATGCGTAAGCAGCCTGACGTGCATACGCTCGCTCGCACGAGTGTAGGAAGTGCAGCTCGCGCCACGTTATAAAGCTCACAACGCAACTATTTGTAAAATATACGAGTCGTGAGACCGGCTGTGAAATTTTTTTCACGAAAGTGTCAGCACCGCGCGTTCAGTGTATCTCGGCCCTCGTTACATTTTGATATAATTTCAATTTGAAGCCAGAAGTCTCTCGCGGACCGGGAAATAATGTTACGCGACAGACCCGCAATTAAAACGCCGAGTTGAAAATAATTCGCGCGCGTGAATCCTTTGATATATTTTATGTAGAATTACATTAGCGTGCATAATACAGGGATAATGAGGCACGGGACGTATCGCCTGTGTTGCCTCCATGACCTAGACCATTTATGGCGCGATCCTCACCCGCGGCACATTGAAATGTTAAAGTCGCCCTCTTTGCGCCGCGTCGACTTGTCGTGCGCGCTACCGTCATTGAAATATTAAATTCTATTATTTTAGCGTATATATGGGACGCACAGCGTCGCGCGACACGCTGCGGACGTCTCGCTGCTTTCAGACGCGGCCGCCGGTGAAATACGACCTGCGCGCTCCGCTCCACAGCGACGCATTCTCCTATGCATCCCTGAGAGCGTCTCTGTCTCGAACGCCCGACACGTAACCAGACGCGGCGTAGCGACGTATGCATCGTGACCCGCAAGGCGAAACGTGCGTAACGCATGGCTCGCTGCGCGCGGACCGTAAACTCGCCCCCGCGCGACGCACACGTCGGGCTACCATCTGTCCCCCTGTGGCGGATCCCTCTTGGATCCAAACCGATCGCCGGATCGTGTATTTAGATTCCCGGAAACGTCGCGCAAATCGCACCTGAATTACTCGCCTCGTAACTTTCGCCGGCTCGCCGTGCGTCACGGTGGACATATTAACGTCGGATTCGCGATGATTTATGTACAGCCACGAGAAAGTTCGCGCGACCCCAAGTTCGTCACGCTAATTAATGGCCCCGTTAATGGCCAATCGATCGAGGTTACGTCAAGGTAGACCAATCACCGCGCAATGCGACAGATTGCCCGCATAAGCATGACGATCCCGAGCCGTATCTGACAGCATTACATCCGCCGACCATATCTATGCGATCAGATTTATTTGATGTCGAGCACGTGTGTCTCTTGGGCACAAAGATTTATTGCGCTTCGCGCCAATGCGGAATGATGTTTAATGAGTATGGACGGAGAATTTATTTCGGTTCTGCGAGACGAACGCATTAATCTTATTTGCCATTACAAAATATGTACGTCATAACGTACTGCCTTAAAGTGAATTAGTAAAAATGTTTCTGGTTGAATAAAAGAAAATATCTTTCATCGATGATCAGTGAGTATTCACAAATTTCCAGTAAAAATACTCATTCTACTGCTCCGTCTTAGTTCTCGCTGATTTTGACCGGTAGAAGTATTTCACTTCAAAATCACCTGTAATATACACACAAATTCGTTATGTTCAACTTCGACTTTTTGTATCTGCGACGAAGGAATTAACGGCTTCCATGCGCCTTGCGTGCAATGGCACTGTCGTGCTCGCAAAGTGTTCGCAAAGTGCATCAATATAATGGGAATGGTCGCTACTATTAACTGATCCTTTCAGCGACATTTTGCTGATTACAGTGCTGTACTTGCAACTGAACTAGCAGTTATAAATATACTGTACAAATATACTGTATAAATATACTTTATGGTAATTACTTATTACCATAAAGAATACAATGATTGTACTTTAGATAATACATTGTGAAATTTTGCTGGTCAAAATCGCAATGGCAGCTGATTACCGACGGTTCCCGTTAATTAGTAATTCTCTCTGCGGTCTTGCGAGTAGAAAGCAATTAATAATGCGCTATTTGATGCATCTACAAGCGCACTCCTAGGAGAATACACTCTCGAAGCTCCGCTCTCTTTGTTTTACCGCGAGAATATAATGTACTGCATATGGCGGAGTAATCATGAACAGCTTTATGGAGCGGTGAATCAGCCTCTCTATATATCTCGCGCGTATCTATATCTCGTTCAGTAGTCCCTTCCAGAAACAGGGG
>NW_022639497.1:206211-233078 GCF_010583005.1 Odontomachus brunneus
AGGCGACGCGTCTCAAGATAGGTACCTGAAGAGGGATGGTCCGCGAGTTCTGGTCGTAGGGGGTCCTAGACGGGGGCGGGAAGAGGCGTGACGGGGCGAAGCGAGAGGCGGTTGGCGGTTGATTTGCTCGGTTTGGTCCAGACAATGCCGAGACGATGGCTTTGTCTCGAGGTAACGCCGTTCAAGCGCTGCCTCCTTCTGCGACGCCTTGCAGCTCGCAAACACGCGTATAAATGCACGCGTGATCTCACGCGCCACACGCGTCGCACACACCCGCGAACTCACGCACAGTGCCATACCGTAAATCGTGCCGTAAGGCGTGCGTTTACCGTCTTCTCTTGCCTACAAGCCTCGACCGAGATTGTTCCTCGTGTGCGGACTCTCTTTAGTTCGGTTACACAGGGCGTTCCAGGAACACAAAACGCGCTGTCAGTGAATTCGAGATGTTGTTTTCTTCATGAGAGCTGGCTAAAACGTTATTTTTTTTTCCAACAAACTTCTGTTTTCTCTATTATATTTGTTCGATTTCTACTATATTTTTTCTCTCCCGAAAGTTTAGTCCAATCAAAACTCTTCGACATGTAAAATAATTTAAGTTTGGAGAAAAAATTGTTAAAAAAGAATATCACTTATTTTCTTTCTCATCATCCGAGCTTGATAGAATAAGTTGGGAAAGAAGCAGGAATAAAGTCTTGATAATAGGAAGGTGTCATCGCAATGTGCAAACTCAGTAGAAGAGATAAGATGTGCGACGAAGGCGAGACATAGAGAGGTGCATTATCATCCGGAAGTATCTGCCTCGCTGTAAAACAAAGAAAAGCAGATGACACTATCGGATGTGACGGATAAAACGTGCCGCGAAGTAAGAAGATTTGCGACGCACCTACAAAGCCGGTCTTGGTAGTATATCACGTTGCGACGTGTATAATCTGCAGCCTCGGTCCACATTGCAGCTTCTTTTCGACTATACTACCGCCTGTCGCATTGTTGTTGCATCGCGCGCCGTATACCGTGTACGACCGAACGAGGCACGGAAACAGAATGTACCCGCGCTGGAACACGATCTTAGTTCTTTCTCGTACTCCATCGTGCCACTTCTGAGCGAATCGCAAGTAACGAGACGCAAGTCGCGAAACGAATATAGCGTAATGTGCGCGCTGTGTACGCAATTCTCTTCTCCGCTCGTCTAACGATTCTCTAAAAGCATTAGATAATCGTTGAAAACGCTAGAAAAATTGAAAGAAGCTCGAAAGAACTCCAAGCCTAATGATTTTCCCGTCATATATCATTTTAGTAACTATCACTATATAAATTTTATTGAGAAAAAAATGTTTGATATATTTGTAATCACATAGAGAAATAATTATTACAAATTATGGCCAAGAAAATCATTTTTCTTCTTAAACTCTACTATATAATGTTAGTGGTAATAACTTCATATATACGTTACCACTACTATTTCCGTGTTAGAACAACCAACAAATAGTTGTGGCCAAAAATAACTACAATTTTAAGTAAATCAATCACTTTTTTCTCAGTGTACTTTCTCGTTTTATCATATTTCATAAGCGTAATTATCCCAAGAAAATGAGAAAATTTAAGACCTTTAAGGCTCAGTATATATTATATATACTTTGGATCCTCCCCAAGTTTTTATATATGATTTCGTTGATATGATACTATCGATCCGTCCTATATAGAGCTATATTTTTCGTCCCAACTTAGGGAACAGAGGTTTTCCCGCTGAAAAAAAGCAATATGGCGATCGCGTATCCAATATGTGCAGAGCGGAATCGTTGGCGCTTGAAACTATGTAAAGATTTTCACGAAAAAATAAACGCATTTTATTTTCTTAATTTTTTTTCGATGTATTCTTAAAATATAAGGTTAGCGTTCTCATGTTCATAACATGGTTGTAAGATTTATTAAATTCTGTAGCTGTGCCACACGTATGTAAACATGAACTCACATAATTATGCATTTAGAAAATCGTACCTTTCGATAGTCAATTTTATTTAAACCACTATGCTCATCAGGAGCGTCTTTTAAGATTGTTTTATGAAGAAAACAAATTTCAATCGAATGAGATTGATGCCTGGGGTTTAAAGAGTTTAGAATCGTGGAAGAAGTCGAGTTTCGTTACACTTATTCTCAGCTTCGTTAAATCAGATTTCCGATAGGGACAGTAAGAGGGAGCAATAAGTAATCAAGAACAAAACTAATTCCACATATTTGTGAGTGATGTATGACAGGCAGTTGCGGAAAATGAGAGAATCCGAGCGGTTCGCTTGGGAGCCTTAATTAATGGGTTAATGCAGCGATGCCGCGAATGGCTAAAGTTTTCCCGACTGTTAGGGCTGTTAGGTCACCGTTAAGGGCGCGTCGAGGTCGAAGGTCGTTTCACCCCCAGACTGCCGACAGACGTTCTCGTTCTTTGCCCCTCTGGTCCTTCCCTTCTACCTCCAATATTATCTCGTTTCACGCTCGATCGTGCTCATTGAATCGCGCGGCCCAATTTCGCGTCTCCGTTATTTTGTCCCTTTGTCATCGTGAGTGTGACGACGCATCGGTGACATATGTCGCGCCGCCCGTTTTCGCACCCTTGCCACCCTCTGTGCGTCGTCTTCGAGGCGGCGACTCGTGCAATTTGTACAAGTATACGGTGCACGATTCGCGCATCTGCCGCGACCCTCCGGCAAGTCGCGCGATTCACCCCGTCGCGAGGGCGTGAAGTCGAACGGAATCGTCGATGGGGCATTAACGTAATTTAATTACGAGCGTTGCATTGCACGCCGATGGACTTTGCTGCTCTCTCTCTCTCTCTCTCTCTTTCTCTTTCTCTTTCTTTCCCTGCCTCTCCTTCTTTTTCTGTCTCTCCCGTGAATGAATGTTCAAAAAGATTATTATCTCGGCGTGCTTCAGATATCACACCGGAGAGCCGCGAGTTCGCAGGACGGAGAAAAATGTTTAGGCAGATACGCCGGCCATTAGGCGAAGAAATATTGGCTCGTTCGATGAAGGATGTCGGGTTTTTACGGCGAACTCACCGAGTTGCGCTCTATCGCGCGCAAAAAGCGCCCCCGTTAATATTCAGTGTAGCTTCATCCACTTTAAAGAGCGCGGTCGACTGCAATTAGAACATCGCATTATACGGCCGCTGCGAGAGGCGCGTCGTTTCTCTTTCGGGTTAATCTTTCACTGCGACTGCGACCGTTTCACATTGCGCGACTTTGTAAAAAATTGATCAAACGCGTGCCAGCTCTGTGCTCGAATAACACCAACACCTGAATATCGCAGTGTCGAGAAAAAGAGAAGCGACATTACGCGCGTGATGCGCGATTTGCTTAATGCAACGAGCAAATAAACGCGCGCGCGCGCACACACACACACACTAACACACAGAGAGAAAGAGAGCGGTAAGCTGCTGGGGCAATACGCGTGTGGAAAGCGGAAATAAAGCACAGCCGAGTATTACACGCGAGCTTTTCACAGCCGCAGAGCGAGATAGAGATGGAAACGCGTCGACGGAAGCGCATTTTCCCGATTCCGCGCGGCGCGAGTGACTTTATTATATTTCACGGGACGACGGGAACCGCAGCCGACTAATTTGCCGCGACGACGGTGTCGTTTTGCGAAATTCCCCACGTGAAGCGCAGCGGCTCGCGAACGACGGGCCATTCGTCATCGCGAACCTTAATAATTCTCTCTCGCGGCTATCGCGTGGCATGCGAGTCGCGGCCACGACACATTCGGGCTCGACAGTTGGCCAACTTTGGCGACTGCGTCGCGAAGTGGCGGCGGGCAGCCGCTAAATCACCTACGGCCAACTGCGCGTAGCTGGCGCACGTCGTCTCGGCACGATCGTCGCGAAAGATTCCGCCGAACGAGCGAGAACTCCTTAACCCCGTCATCTATATCGAGCTTAAAACTGTTTAACGGCGGTGCCGTTCCGTAAATTGCAATCTCGCCGAACCGGCCGGCACATTGCGTCCCTCCCTTCTCTTCCTCTCTCTCTCTCTCTCTCTCTCGCTCTTCGAGAGGTCGGCGGCGAGATGCCTCGCTTGCGAGATGAGATTTTTTCTCGGAGCTTGCTACCAGAGTATATGACGCGATCCCAACGATGGGAGATCTAGAGGCCAGCTCTGCACTACGCCAGCACGAGAGCAGTAGGAGGGGAAGTGGGAGGGGAAAGCGGTATGTTATTTTTTGTGCGGGATTGCGACGTGTAACGCGAGCATGGTACTGTTTCATTGCGGTAGTACTCCGTGAAGTTGCGTACGCGCACATTTAGCGTGTTAGTATGGCATAAATTTTGAGGCGTTCTTGAGCGCGGCAGCGGGATAATTTTCTCTTTCAAGAGATACGAGGAAATGTGAGAGAGGGGCTTTAAATGCAAGATGGTAATTACGAAGTTTAGATCAATTTTCGCAAGTTAGGAGGAAAGGAGTTCCGCATCATTGTCGGCGCGAAAACAAGAGGGCGCGACGTTTCTCTGGATATTCCACCGTCAAAGGTAGAGTATCGAGAGGGAATTCTCGATGTGAAATTTGACGATATATATCCGGCGCGTATATAAGTTTCTGTCACAAAGAAATCGCGCTACAATGCGAAAAAGCCGAGCCACGAATTCGGACGTTCAATCTTTTAAATGGACTGATTCCAGCGAGTCACTTTAATCTCTTAACGGCTCGCCTCCGCTTGTACTCGCGCCGTGAAATCGTTGCGAACAAGTTGGTGGATTCGGGAAGTTCACGAGCGTGACTGAAATCGAGGTGGAAGCGGTTTACGATCGGCTACTGCCATTATATCGAATCTCTATATTCGAGTTTCGCCAACTTCGCCACTGTATAGTATCGATCGGTCTTCGTACTCGCGTTCGTCACTTTCTACTCTCCTGCAAAACTTCATCGCCAATACCGATAGCTATCTGTTTACGCAGCTGTTAGTCGACTTTTTTCTCTTGGTTTAGCATCCGAACAGCGGAAAGATGCAGGTACAACTTTCTCGTCTTCTTCCTTTTAGAAAAAAAGTAAGAACATTTAATGGGCGACGGACATGTGCACCCCTTCAAGTTAAATTAAATAAGTATGATTAAGTTTAGTCACTTTGGAAAGTTCCCGTAAAATAAGTTCCGTAAATTCTTAACGTTTGTTTAAACGATTTCTCGTTTCTTAAAACAAAAGATTGATATAAAATGACTTGACTTTTGTTCCCGACTCGCTGTGCATCGCGTTTTCTCGAATAATTGTATTCAGGATTTTCTGGTCGGACTTATTACATTCTGTAATTTATAGAGCTCGTTTCTCTGCGGACAGAACGACAGAAATTTGCCAAACTCAATTATTTTGAACTTTTTCCGTCTGCTCTTAAGTGCAAAGTTGTTGACTGGTCAATGAAAAAGTTTTTAATTAACAACTTTTGTCATGTCCCCTTAAAAATCGCGATTCTCGTGGAAATTCGTCGGACGTAAGTCGACAAACTGTCCGAACTCCTGGCTTGAGACATTTTACATTACTGAAACAACTGACTATAGTTGGAGCGTACAATTTATCCCAGTTCTCGTTCCCAGTTCAAGTAGGAGCAAAGCTGATGAGAGTTTCGTAAGAATCCGGCGAGATAGCCGCGATGCGCCTTTCATTCCGCGTTAACATTCCGCAGTTAATTGTAGGATTACACTTCCATTCCGCCTTTGTCTATATTTGCAACACACTCTTCATTACATCCACTTTGCGCCTTCAGTTTTGACCTGTAAGTACTCTTATCGAGCAACAGGTCTGACTCGTTCCAGTCATTAGTCGAAATGAACTTTTCACTCATTATTCATACGTTAGTCGCGAAAGATCAACGGATCGTAAACTCATTCTGTCCGGTAATACTCTCCAGGACTGAAAATACCGCGGCAGTTTCCCATTGGCCGGACAATGTTAACAACGTACACACACGCGTCTCGGTATAACGTTTTACTCAGAAGGGCGATTATCGCGCGGCCGGAGCGGCCATAATTCGCGTCTGTTTGCGTTTGCTGAGTGGAACGAAGACGGCCGGTCGGCTGTTCTACAAGAACACCCGGCGAAATTGCCGAGTGCTTAAATGGGATGCTGGCATGCCTCCGTGTACGCAGCGGGAAATCGTAAAAGGGGGAATTCGTAGGAATAAAGCTTCGCGAATGTGCGGTAAGGACGTAAAGCTTAATTACTGTTAGTGCACTGGAGAAATCCTGGCCCTAGATTAACATTTAATTCTTTCGCGAAAGCACGCCACTGTAACCCCTTACCTCCCTCTCTCTCGAGCTGGGAGCGCGATCACGTGTCGCCATCCCGCCGTAAATTCGGATAATAGCAACCGGCGGTGGTAGTTTGTATATCTGACGGACGCTTCTTTTTATCGCGCGATGCCGTCGACGTCACAGCGTCCTCCTGTGACGCGCCATGTCGCCGAGATCACGGTGGGGATGAGGGCGCATTAGCAAGACGAAGTCTCACGAAAGCTCGACAGTTTGCATTCGCTAAACGCTTTCGCGTTGTCGGCTATTCCAATGTACGCGCAGATGTTCAGTATAAAATTATAGCGCATTACTCATTATCCATAAATACAATTATTTACGAGTTATTGAAGGATACTGCGAAAATAAACGCGGTGAGTTAAAAATTTAGCCGCGCATAATTACCGAAGCTCCATTGGAATTTTACATTCGAGATATAATTCACGAAATCTTGTCTGTCAGAAATAGTGAATGTAATGAATATCGACACATTATCTTCATTAGAAATTGATGTCAGTCTTCATTAGATCGACCCCGACCGATTTGTGACGCTATTCAGTTACACGAATTAAAATTTTCTTTTTTCGTGGAAGAAAAATAAAAATAATTCATAACTGAGTCATATTTAGAGTTACGTCGTTACATCAGCCAGTTAGTCCATATTCAAAACAATCGCTGTCTATCACGTGTGGGCGCGCGCGTCTCGGGCGATAAATGTTTCAGGTATCAGAATTCTCTAAAGCGAAACGACTTGGGAAATACTCGAACGATAACGTTCCCGAATGATAACGTTTCCAATTACTTGATGTGTTAATCAGACTTTCTATGCGAAGGCACGCCAAGGCTACATTCCGTGGTCGCGGTCATTAGACCCTCGGCTAACGCGCCTAATTGTGGCGCATGACTTCTGACCCGCGACGTCATCCTCCCACGTGGCAATTACGTATTCTTCGTTCTGGTCAGCGCGCGAAAACCGTCAAAAGGCAGCCGCAGCGCGGTTTGCGCGAGGATCAAGAGTGCTCGACTCTCACTCTGGGCATCGATACAAATTTCAACGAGACTCTCGCCGCACGCGCGTACTCGCGAAGCGCGTCTCGCTACCGACACTGACGATCGTCGGTTACTAATTCACGCGCAACGTCCGCGACGAGTCTTTCAGTCTCTCGTCTATGGTGGGAACCGCGGTTGTCCCACGTGAAAATTGCTCGTCGCGTGCGGTCCGACGTCCCGTTTCGCACACGACGGATTCGACGTAAGTGACGGCGAATGCCGACGCATCGCGCAAATTCGTCCTCGAGACGCGTCCCGACGACATTTCGAAATGCAGTTGAGAGCACTGAGAGCGTACCGAAATCGTTTTACTTCGCACATTCCGAAATAGCATCAGCAACGATAGAGAAACCCACAATTTCAGAGCTTTCATTTCATCCTCCTTTTTTATCGTGGCATGTTTTTTGTACATTTTAATCTCGAGAATCGAATTTTAATAGGTGACTTACCTGCACTTTTGAAATATCAAATGCAAAAGCTTTTTTGAAAATAACCAGAATTACTAGACAGACGGGTGTACTGTAGGCCAAAAAAAACAACGACAAAAACTAACTAAGGGAAAAAGTTTGATGTTTTTTTTTAGCAGAAGCGCTCCAAAAACTGATTGAATTCGGAACACGCCGCAAACGATAGAAAACACGGAATTTCAGTACGCTCCTGTACTCGTCGGTGAATTTACGCCGTGCACCGTCCCTTCGCTGTAACCCAATTTAAAATCGGGTCGATCTTAATATACACCGGTTTGACACAAGTAAAACAATAAAAAAGGAAAAGATACAACAATCCAAGTTAATGGTTAAAAAATGGAATTTAGCAACGTGTCTTTTTCTTTTGCGCGTCGATGTTCAGTGTCGCGTCGTAAAGGAAGATATTAAAAATTCCGGCCATTTCTGACCAACTGACGGAACCTTAACTAAACATTAAAAACTGTTTCTGGGACCTTTTAGAAATGGAAAATAGCAATTATTTGTCCCCATCAGATACGAGGAAAGTTATAAAAATCGAAATTTATTATCGATTCTTGAAACAGTCATATAAAATGTTTCTTAAGCTTTGTATACTTGATATGTAGTCAAAATAAAATCAATTGCACATTTATGTGTTGAAAGATGAGTAGCGACTATATATAGATCTCGTAAGCGAAAAATGGTCTATTTCTAACATCCATCTTTCACGATAACTGGCATCTTCCGAAAGGAGATCGCTGCTTTCATTTCATTCGTACACGACCACGATGACGACGACGACATGATTCTACGTCGCTCGTTCGCTGCCGGGTTAACCTCCTGCGAACACGGTGTTTTCGCATCGCCAAGAACGTACGACCTGAGCCTGCGAATATCGTCGTCGTTCCTTGCCTCCTCGCCGTGGCCGTAATAAGCAAAAATAATCTCCGTGAGCGGCATTTCATCGGAGTCCTCGTTATATACGGACGGATATAAAAGCACGAAGGCACACGGGCGAGGAAGCGAGCGCGCGGGCGGAGCTTTTTCAATCCGTCGGTAGAAAAGCAGCTCGTCGCGCGCGATAAGAATCACAATTCTGTTCCTCGTCGATATAACGTTCAGAGCTGATTAAATTGCCCCGCTACGCAGGGATGTAACCAAGTAATGCACCGGCAGCGGATAAGAATTTTTTTGCATATCGCGTATATTCGGTCTGATTAAAGCCGGAGGCAGTCGGCCGCGGGCTGTCGTAAATAAGCCTATCAAAATTCACGTGAAACCGCGCGTCGGGAATAATGAACACGCGGAATTAATTAACTCGATCGATTTCTGCGAATTTCGAATAAACGGGGAATAAAAAGATACCACGCGAAACAGAGTGATGTGTAACATTGCGCCGGGTTTTTCGCTACTTTTGCTCATTCTCGTGTTAATAATACATGACTTTCTGAGCTTTTAATCAGTCGCAGAAGTTTTACATGAGAAAACTGTAAAAATATTCACTTGTATAATGTACTCTTTACTAGTTCTAGATATCTTTTTTTTTGTTATCAAATAGGATATGTGTAGATATTTATGTAAATATATTAAATGTTTTTGCATTATGTGTGTATACGGACAGAATTTTATAGTAAAAATTTCTACAGACTTTTGTAATTGTGGAGTAATAGATCGAAAATCTGTAATAATTGATTCTGCACTGAGGGAAAAAGTATCTAAGAAACGAAAGATATCTATTCGATGGCTATTAATAACACACATATTCATTTTTATACTAATAAAAAATAATCATTCTCCGATAAAAAATATACATTTTCTGAAAATCTTAGCTTTCGGAAAAAATTGCTTATTCTATCTAAATAAAAGAATTTAGATTTAAGGTAAATATGTTATTAGTGACCGAATATTAGACACCGAATATTTTTTTTCTTTCTTTCAGTATATCCTTCCATTTCATATATTATCTGTACTTTAGGAAGTGAAATGTGCCATTAGAAAATTTGTTATGTTTCCAGCGAAATTTGTTATTGTTCCTTAAAATAGGCACGATCAGAAACGTAGTAAAATTGAAAAGAATTGATATGAAAAGGTAAACTATAACGTTCTCTCCCCGCACTTACATGCTTTTCACGCTCATATCAAGCGCTTAATTTACTAGGATTTACGATACTGCTTATCAGTTGCTTGCAACTTGAAGATTACCGATGCTGCGTCGTGGAAATTTGAGCAGCGCGCATTGCACTATTTCATCCGAGACTGGATAGGAACACGGTACATACGCGTCACCTCGCGCATCCGCGCAACGTCAGCGAATGCGTTTCTTAGTCCAGCTGTTGCATTTTGCATAGCGTAACATCCGAGTTTCGTGATTGAATTATCTGCAAACACGCCGATGACTCTCCCTCCCGCGCGGCAGCCTATCGCGCGCTGCTGGTGATCAAAAAATAACGGACAGTTCCTTTTCGGTTTTGTCACAGAGGCGTATGGTCCTCCGGCGCGTCGACTGACAGAAATTTGATTCCTATCGAAAATTGAAAACGCGCTCCGTGCCGTACCGTGCGGTGCCGTGTCGCGTCGCGTCGCGTCGTGCCATGCCGGGCGCGCAATCTTTATGGAGATGAAAACTACGGGCCGAACAACAGACACACATAGCGACAAAACAAAAATCCGATTTCGTCCGCGCACGTTGCTCGGACGAGTAACGCTTTTCAAATAGTCGCACGCCATTCATATTCTGACGTACATATTCGCGCGCGCGCGCGTACAAACTTAGCACGCTTTACCCTTTCTCTTTCGGCCGGCGCGATTTATATCAAAGTTCGATCTTCGATTCGCCCATCGCTCGATCTATTTACGTGAACGTTTTTTTTCCTATCGACGACGATCGCCCGAAATTCGATATAACGAACGTTCCATTAATTTTTTGCGAAATTTGAGATATAGCGTATCGTGAGATATAACGGTCGAAACAACATGCGGTTTTTCGACAACAATCCACCCGCTGGATATCTGCACGAGTGAGGATAAAAAGTGAAAAAAGGAAAATCGGAATTTTTCATTTCTTCAAATTGGGCGAGGTGATATTTAGCAAACCCTCGCAATTTGGAGGAAATTACACGTATATTTATTAATAGAGGTATTAATGCACTTATTAATGCACGAGTAAATACTCGTTGACAGAATCTCTCACTGCTGCTCTCGCAATGTACAAGGTGTTTTAGTAAAACTAGGCAATCTCCTAGAGGCGTATAAATGAAGTGAAAATAACCCTGAAAATTTATATAACACTTGCACCCCTGTTGAAATATTCGCCTCCGAAATTAAGATCTAAAAAAAACATTTCATAAAAAGAACTTTCATATTGCTCAACAGATTTTTATAATCTTTGTATCATTAGTATACTAAGCGAAGATTATTAAAATAGTTTTGGTATATTCTTTCATATTACACTAAGGAGCCGTAGGCCAAACCACTCCTAAGTTTCTTAATTCCCAAACTTTAAAGAAAATAGGATTTAAGAATTTTTTTCTTAATTTTTTTGTTTTAGAAAAATTTTTTTCTTAATTTTTTGTCCTCAAAAACCTTGTTATAAAAGTTTACTTTAGAAAATACTTTTTAGATTCCAATTTCGGAGGGAAATATCTCAGCAGGGCTGCGTTGTAGGAGAAGAAATTTTCAGTGGATTTATAGGGTTATTTTCACCTGTTCTATACAGCCATCCCTGATGACTCTGCTCATTCTGAAACACTCTGTACACGTATACGTGTACACAATACTGGTATACGTATTTGCATAAGAATAATTTTTAAACTAATTGTGAGAGGGAAGCGTGACGGATGTTGAATCGTTATCGCGCGACGACATCCGATCGAGATATCTTTCCGAAAGATTATCTCTCTGTAGCTGGCGACACAAAGCGTGCGACACAATCAGACGCGTTCGATTCACGCTGATGAACTCGCCGGCAGAAACGACATAGCACAAGTCACGGAAAATCGCGCGCACGCAAATTATCGCCTTTTATCTCGCGAGTAACACGCGCGCGCTCTCGAAATCCAATTAATCGCGCATCCACGACGGGGATATCGCGGGCCAGGTGCCGAAAATTAAATCGTCAATAAAGCCGGCGGAACGCGCCGACAACATTTGAAATTAACTATTATGTCGACAGCATTGGAGCGTAAAGCTGGGGTCTCTATCGTACATAACGCGTGCGCGCGGATAAATGTACGAATATACTCATACATACAAGCTGGAATTTTATCCCCCGCAACGTACGCGGACAAAGCGTCCCCGTGGTCGGATAACTTCCGTTCCGTTAAATCCATTTATGCCGAAAGGTCCGGGTATTTCCGAAAACCTTAGCCCGGACCCGAGCGGTCGTAGGTGAGATCTTCTCGCACGCTACGTACGTACAAACGAGATCCCCTCGTATTATCAGCGAAATGCGGGCTCGCTATATCGAAACTTCGCGCGGTCGACGTGTAATCCGCAGGTGCTATCACGCGTTCGCGAGATGCCGCGTGCGCGAGGAGGTTGAGAGGAAGAGAGAGAGAGAGAGAGAGAACGAGAGAGGAAGCTCGCAACGACACTGTGCTCGGTCATATCGTCGCTCACCGAAGATCGCGGGCCGCTATTGCACGTCGGTACGCGGTAATATCCGCAAAATAGCGGCCACCTTCGGTCGATAGCACGCCCGGGCGGAGTTCTGCATGAGATCGGGAATCGTCGCGTTTCGCTTTTCGCCGGGGTGTCGCGATGCAGCCACCGGGGAATTCCCGATAGACGATATCGATCGTGGGAATTTAAAGCTCACGCTCGTATCCCCGTGCGCCGAGCACCGTTTATGAGTCCTAATTTACATTTATCCGAACGCGGCATATCCGAGATCCCGCGCGGCTCTGTAATACGCCCGGTACATCGCTGATCGCGGCGCGCGTTTACGTCGAGCCGCGGAAACAGCCGCATTATCCGTTTCCGCGAGGAGAAATTTCCGAATTGGATTCACCTTTACGGGATAAAACGGCATCGACGACTACGTACTGTAGATGCCGCGCTGTCGACAACCGATGTGATTAGCGCGGCTCGTTTTCATCGACTCGCTAACGTTAAACGTGAAGATGTAAAAGCGCATTTAATTCTTTCGTTTTTGCGAAAGCCGCACATATACGTTCTCAAAGAGTTTCATCTCATATGCGAACGATGTGTATGTGATATAGCTTGAGAAAATACTCGTCATTTGCGAAGGCCGCATATATGTGGTCGTTCACATTGTGGTAACATTGCAGTAACGCATCGCAGTAACTGACACAGGCGAATATCGTTCCGTATACAGCGAACGCTTTTTGGTTCACTGAGAAAACGGTAAATCTGACTAAAATTATAGTTATTCTCAGCATCAAAACTATATTTTTTACTCTTCCGACAAGAAAATGGTAGTGATATGCGTATAAGATTATTATCACTGACGTTATAGTAGAATTTAATTTAAACAAATGGTTTTCTTGATCATAATTTGTAGTGATTATTTCCCAATCTGATTATAGTTACAAATACCAAACACTCTATTCTTAGTGTTAAAGTGCACGAAAGGATTAATTGCTCCGCGATAAAGACGAGAGATTCGCAAGTATGAAGCGAACGACTGGGATTCGGGGCATTTAGAGATAGAGAATATCTCGCGAGTATTCGCGCATTGTCCGTTAATGAAGGCGCATGGCGCCTTCAATTCCGCTCACGTGCGTCCTCGGGGCCAGCCAGCGACCGTGCGACTTTATACCCGCGCCGAAACGGCGGAACAAACAGAAGCGGCGCGAAAGTAAGACGGTAATGCATTCATGAATGGCCCGAATTCTGCAAGAAACGGCATTACTCCGGCACGGGGGAAAGGTGTCGCGTTGGTATTCGCGCGATAGCCGTGCTGGTGGTGATGGTGGCTTTTCCACGGCCGTTATCCTGCACAATTCCCGGAAATATTTCCAGCTCCGCCTGTAAAATCAGCGAATTCCACGTCGCGCTTTTCCGATACGTAACTCACGTTCTTCCGCTTCCATGTTCGCCACCGCCGCCGTTGCCTAGCGTTTTCATCGCGGCCGTGTTTCGCGGTAGTGTAGTCGCTTCGTGTCGCATCCTCTAGCCTTTTATCAGCCCTTAGTGGGCACACGCGTATGCACACTATAGCGTAAGTTACATACACACACACACACACACACACATTCGTGTACATGGTATAACCGCAGGAAAAGATGCCAGCTCGAACGGGAAATTCATTTTTTCGGAAAAAATGTTTTGATAAGTGAAAGACGAGAGTTTCAAAAGGTATCTCTTTAAAAATTTACACGCTACGACGTTGAAGCTAAGTTGTCGAAATTAAAAAATGGAGATATTGCTAATTTTACGATTTACGAACTGTACTTTGCCGGAATCTCATAGGAAAAGGAAATTATACTGCGCTTTGAATTTTTTCTACTTTTCTTTCGTAAGGTATTGTCTCTTCTCTCTACACGCGGTCGCGCTACGATCTTCGGCACTCTGTATATACATACACATACATATATCCCGCATTCTTTCGGGAGGAATTTGCGCTTTGTTCCTCCTTCGATGCTTTCTGTGCCATAGCAGCCCCGAGCGCGAGGGTATCCGACGACGGTGTCGTAGTTGCGAGCGCGAGAAATATTAGACAGATGCCACGAGAGAGTGAAGAGTCGGTCGTCCACTTTTGCACGAGACGTTGTTCGCTCTTTCATTTCGAGGCGAGCAGTCGACTTTGATCGTCGGCGCGGGGAATGAGAAATCGGTTGCAGAGAGGATTCCAGAAATCAAGTAAAATTCAAACGACGTATCGTGGGAAAAGGAGTGCAGCGGGCTCGCAAATGAGATTGGTTAAGGTAAAATTAAGGAAATATAAAATTATGAAAGCGCGACGTGGATATATATATATATATATATATTAAAGAACAATTTAATTCTTCATTTAAATGCAGGCACACAGAGCGAGCGAGAAATAATTTTGTTAACACAATGAATGCGCGATGAATTTGTCAGCTAATCAATCGTATGATTTCGTATGATTTTACTACAGCGCGGATCTGAAGGATTTAATACACTTTTTACGTTGCGAATCGGCCTTTAGATAACGTTATCTCTCCGTCTCGGTATTCATCATCGGTCGTTTGCCGCGTGGTCGCGTATCAAAGGAGCGAAGTCACGGGATATTATTGGAGGCACTTTGCGCCCGCGGTAGTATTGTATCGCGATTAAACGAGGTTCCGAATAACCGGGGTGAAATTTATTTATAATTATACGGAGCGCGCGGGTTATCAACGTCACGACGAGTGTTCAATCCGCCTCCGGGGCTTTGCCGTCGATTCGTATTAATTAATTACAACGTGGGCTGAATCAGTCGTGACTCATTTCCAGCGGCGTTAAATGTTAACGTTGAATGTGAGCTGGCCGATATATCCCGTGTCTCTCTGTAATTCTCTTTCGCGAAGGGCGCGGATAATTGACTGCACCTCACTCGAGTGAGTTTAACGAATTTGTTGTAAGGCGCCTCAGTTAGCGGGTAATACTAACGCATTACTATCATCGTCGTCGTCGGTATCGAGCGTCTCATCGCGAGATCGATAGTTACGATGCGCGCTCCGGAGCAGAAATATTGCGACTTCGATTTTAATAAAGGCTCGCGCTCCGTGTATCGATCCGTGGTAAATTGATGCGATTTATCACGACCCCGACCCACTTCCATGGCACTTCTCTGAGCGCGTATATAAGTACAATCTGTCGATATCTGTGTCATTGGCATTTGCTATGTTGAACGCCCGGCTACCTTTTATCGCCAGATAAGTGTTTTTACGCACACCGCCATTATAACGCCATAATTATCACACTGCTGTTCCCGTCATGTTGATTTCGTTATTTTCACTCCGTCGCTCATTCGCACTGCTCTATTACGTTGATTCTGTGTACTTCTCCGATCTAATTGTCGGATCTCACGAATGACGTCAGCCATTCTCCAAGGTAAAGTAATAATATACAAGGTGTACGTTCCTTGCTGTATATCTCGAGTTTTTATTCGTGACAATCGACAGAAGCGGGAGAATCACCGATTCTTTGAATCACCGCGGGTATGATTGCGGGCGAACAATTTATAGCTGACGCGGCACGACTGTAAATATCACGAACGTTGCGTGCTCGCTCGGATTACAGTCGTTCATCTTCGTGACGACTGAGACACATTATTCTCGCCGGAAGATCCGCCAATGACCGTTCAGGCACAGTTAGATGTTAGTATCATCTCGGCTGAGCGCACTTTTGATTCCCGGTGTTGGATCCCCCCGCGAAATTTCTCAGGTCTCTCTCTCTCTCTCTCTCTCTCTCTCTCTCTCTCTCTCTCTCTCTCTCTCTATGTCTAGCCGGGTTAATTTTGAAAGGATATTTTCAGCCTCTCGACCTTCCTCTGGTCGGATGGATCTTTGACCTCCGTCGTGGCGAATGCGCGATTTGCTCGCGCACGTGGGGTCAATTTTCATCCGTTCGTTCCTTGCCGGTCCATCCGAGCGAACAATCGGCCTCGAGGGCAATCAGAAAGACGAGCCACCCTCATTTGCCAACGTTGGCTGACTTGTTCCGCGCCCCGATCGCTCCGAGGGTGCCGGTTCCTGGCGCCCGTCCGCTTCCGCGCCGTCTCTTTTCGGCACATCGCTTTCCCTGATCAACCACTCGAGGCGGAAAAACACACAGGGGCTGAATAGAGAGAGACCGAGACGCAGAAGCAGAGAGAAAGAGAACGAGTCGAAAACAAACGAGAGCTTCCCAGGCTTCTCCGGGATCAGGGTTTGGCAACACGTCGCGGCATGTCGCGGTACATTCATCCCCCGGCTTTCTGTCTCTCCCTTGCGCAATATCGTGGTCTTACAGCCCCTGCTCCGGTCGATAGTAATGATCGTCTCAGATGTGCGTTTCCAGACGAGCGTCGTGTGTGAACGCGGAATTAGATTTAAGTGAATGAAAATGGACGTGTCGTGTATTATTCAAACGATCTAAATCCGCAGGGGTATGTATATATACATATATAGACATACATAAGGGGTACTGTGGAGTCTTCCTTTCTAATATTAACATTCTCAGGCAATAAAAGACATTCTCAGGCCCTCTTTCGGGCGTTCGATCAAACATGAAAGAGACTAATACCGCTTTGTGATATTAATTCTGTAATTTCGTGACATGTGTGTATGTGTGTGTCACCCCAGTCTCGACGTTTCCCGTTGTGTTCACACATGACAACTGTGTAGACTTTCATTTGTACAAATATATTATATAAATCACTAGATTCTATTAAATTTTTAGAACGGCGCATGAATCAAAAGAATTTCAGTCGCGTGAATGGCGGAATTATATTTTCTAATTAGGCACTTTCGCGAGCGCATAATTACATTCAGCGATGCAAGCTTTATGCCAGTCAACGCGCGCTCCGTTCTTTCTGCATACGTTTCTCTCTTTGTAATTTACTTAGAAATTCTTTCTTCCGCCATTGTTAGATGTTCCGTTGTTTTTCGTGCTTCTCACTGCACAGCAACATTCACCCTTCGTTACACGAAAGGGGAAGATGTATACAATGGATGCAAAGGGAGGAAAAGGAGTGCGGATTCGCCGACGTTTCGGGATCACGTCGTGTCGTAAACGCCTCCGCGAATCCGCGGTGTCTTTTCACCCTATACCGTTGTAGTTGCGAGAAATTACCGTCGTTGGCCGTGCGGTGAATTTTACAATTTACCTGCCTTTACGATGCGAGCGTGTCGGATTTCGGATCTTCTATCTTCTCTCTGATCCTTCGTTTCCATTTCGGAAAAGTAACACAGATACTTTCTCACGTAACTTTTGTTAACTATTGAATGTTATTTCTTAAGACAGTTAACATTTGTGAAGTAAACCAATTAATATCTAAACTCACAACTATATTGTTGTATGCGTATATGTTTGTAATATACATTTCTTGAATATATATAAGTATAGAAAAGTATAGAAAAGTATAGAATATTTTGAACAGTCGAATAAGAAAAGGAAAAATAATTCTTTTTTGCAATAGACGCTCCTTTGAGATTATTATCCGCTTTTAATAAAATCTCGAGAACTCAGTAGCCACTGTCGATTTTTCTTACAAATCTCCTCGTTCTTAGCGCCATTTACCGTCAAACGTCAGCCAATAATTGCTCTTCATATCTCCAGCAAGATTCAACGAAGGCTCTTGAGGCGGGCCGCGTCAATTTATTTTCACTTCGACCCGCTTCGCCTGATAACCCGTACGTTATGAAGGTACTGGAATGAAGCGCGTTGAAATAGGAAGGGCAAGGAGAGATCGCGCGTAAGAGCGGAGAAGAGAAAGAGAAAGACACGGCGGCGACGACGGTCGTGCCACGTTCGCGTCGTTGATTCTCGAGCGATATGTTCGCCCAAGCCGGGGGCACCCGGCTTTCAATTTTGCGCAGAAGTTGAAATGATATCGCGTCTTGAGGAGAAAGGAGTTTACGACGCGTGGAGATTGAAAGAAGAAACTTGGAGGCGACGCCGGCCGTCCGACGCGCGTCAGAATTTAAATCCTTTTAAGCAACTTCCTCATTTCGCCGGCGTTTATAATTCATGGGAGACGGTGGCGGCGGCGGTAGTGACGGTGGTGGCGGTGGCTCGCCCGCGGGTGAGCTGAAAAACTGTGCCGCGCCGGAAAACATCTCGGACCTCGGTATAAACCGACGAGCACCCGCGCGCTCGCGAATTTCCATGGAAAAAGGATAACCCGCGTAACGATTCACTCGCGCTTTTGTACTCGGGATTCGCGGCAGATGCGTCCATGAATTATGCCTTCCGCTATTTCGCGTCTCGTAGACGAGAGCTGTGCGTGTACTCGCGGATGTGACGCGACAGGACTCGCGACCCGCGAGAGGCTGTATTACAAATAATTATTCGTTAATTAACGAGCGCGATCGAACGAGCAAGCGAGCGAGCACGGAAGCCGAGATAGATCCAGCCGTCGGTCCCGTCGGCCAACGCACGCTTGGCGTTGCTGTAAACGTTGTTATGAGGAATTAAATGTTAAACACGGCGTATTATAACGTCATCCATTGGTAGCGACCGCGAGAAAGGCGGCTGCTTCTGCCACGCGACACGATATCCAGTTTTCATTAGGTGGGTTAGCGTGTTTTTCTCTTCTTTTCCTCTTTTTTCTTTCTTTTTTTTTTTAATCGGGTTAATTATCTCAATTTCTCGTGTCCATTGACCGTTGCAGGATAATGACAACATCCCCAGGATAACGCACGCGGGCGCACACACATGAGCCATATAACACTCAGTGAGGCCTGAACGAAATTTCCATCTCTTCCGAGGCGCTTCCCTAAATTAACTCTTTACCCTCTCTGATAACATTCCAGATCCTCCATTATTCTACACGGTCCTTTCTTGATGCATTAGCCGGCACGTCGTTGAATGCAAATTGAATAACATCCACCGTGCTTCGCGGTGTTAACCGAGTTTCCCCGAGCAAATATGGTAAAACGCCGTGTATTCGCCGATGCCGGAGAATGCACGGTGAGGAACTCGAGGCCAAGGCTTGAGAGATACGAGAGTATATATACGGTGCCGAGAATTAACCGTGCGTAAAATATTAGATGACTGGATCTTTGTCTTCGCCGACGATGCCGTCGCCGCATAAATCCTTGATTATCACTTAGTCGATCTTCAATAATTCCCAGTCATTCGCGATTCATCGCGCGAGCCGGGTATTACGACAACGTAATCTATCGATTAACCTGTTTTCCCGAGCAACTTCACCAAGAGTCAGGGATACCGTTGTTTTACCGTGCAAGACACAGGCGGATTTACACAGTCGTAACTTTACGCGTCTGTAATCATCATCATCATCATTATTATATTCCTTTCCGTGATCTTCTTAATTGTTTGTTTCTTTTTTCCCTTTTAGATTGAAGTGATTTCAATTTTTTAATGATAGCAACTTGCGCTTCGATGTTCGAGGATATTTCTAACAGTTCTTGATCTCTTCAGGAAGCTAAACTGCACTTATATTACGACGCTAAAACTGCCGTTCAAAACTTCCTCCTGCTGGAATCGCGTTATCACCCCACCGTTGTTCAGCTCGCGATAAACAAGGCAAACAACTTTAACTAAGCAACACGGTTAATCAATAAGCGGCCTGTTTACTGGCCTGAGCACCCGCGCGAGCAGGCAAAACGGCTCCCGATCGCGGACGCAGTTCAAGAATCGAGACTCGCCTCAATCTCACGCGATTCATCGCGGCCGTTGGCGGAAGCGACGGCTACAACAGCGACGACGAATAGCCGCGTAAACCGATGTGATAACGCCGATAACGCACGCCTTGTAAGGCAACGCAGGGGAGTGGCGCGTGTATGTCTGTTTGTGTGTGTGTGCGTGCGTGCGTACGTATGCATACAGAAGATAAGGGAAAACCTGCGTGCGTGCGGCGCTTGCATTAATCAGGGGTGGTTTTTCACGACGTTGACGTTGTGTCGCCGACCTGAGTCTCCGGGGATCTGCCGTCTAAACTGTGGGAGGGCCTGGAAGCGCTCGTCATCCGACTATAAAAACGCTTGACCGCCAACAGTCGGCATTCAACTGCAATAGAGTTTCAATTCACACACAATAGAATTGTCGAAACGATAATCCAACCTGGACAAGATGAATTCACCCTCGCAAAAATCAATATTTCGAAAAACCAGTATTAATCCTCCGACAGGCGCATCTATTTTTTTAGTGCAAATAGTCGTAATCTATCTCAGAGATACAAGTCGATTTTACACGTAAATATTGTGTTTAACGTACATGTAAAAATAATGTTCTCTGAATATTAGACCTACTAATGAGATAAATTGTTAAATTTTTTTTAGCTGTAACAACAAGACATTGATGATTGTCAAAAATTGTGGAGGAAATCGGAATAGAGAAATAATGCGGGGATTCGGTTCCACCGCGAAAATATTGAAAATATGAAAATATATATATCGAAATATGAAAATATATCTATTAGATACTGTGCTTATCAAAAAAGATTCAAAACAATTCTTTGTAATTACATACCATACGCAAGAAGACAAAATTGATGCCGCGAAAAGGGGGAAAATTAAAACAATATCTCCCTCATGATGCGCGCAAAATATATTTGTGTGAAAAAATTTTTTATATGAAGAGAATTTTGTAATAAAAATTGCTATAGAGATGGACCTTACTGACAATCAACAATTTCTAGAGACTATTTAAAAAAAACAATAAAATTGAGAATAATTCGTATAAAAAAAAACTGTAATATTCTTTCCGTGTAGCAACAATTTCTCGACACGACAGCGTCCAATTTCGATACGCATACACACACACACATGGCGATATCGGAATATTGATTCATCATTCGAAAGCTATCGATACTCCACTTTCGTTGGACTAATTCTTCTCTTTAGGAGAAAGAGAAAGAAAAAGAAAGAGAAATAAAAAGAGAGAGAGAAAGAGAGAGAGAAATTTCACGTGCAATCAAAGCTACGCGGTAATGAAGTCTCTGGCTAATTAAGGGAGACGATTGCTCCACGTTAGAAATTCTGATTAACAGGATAATTAGAACTTAATTTTGTAACTTTTTCTCTGTAAGAAGTGTGTAATTATACTTTGCAAGTGTACCTTTTCCCATGTGGGCTGGGCACTCCACTTGCCTCTGTTGATTGCATGTGTCTACTATCACCGTGGATCAAGAGATCAAAGGATACCATGTTCGCGTTGCATAGTCTCACACTACGTTCTGCTCGCACATGGGTGCGGCAGAAGTTTAAAGCACCGTTTATAACACACGAGCGTTTATCAGTGTAATTTTCTCACTCCTTATGCGGGCACTCTCTTTGTCCGATTATATCCATTGCGCGATCCTGCACACGGTCTTATCAGAGCAGAATGCCATTTCCTTTTAATCTTCCAAAAGTATGCTCTCATGTCGTACGGTACATTGCAAACGGTTCCGACTTTGAAACATGCACACACATTTGTGAAAAAAACATGATCAGAATGGAGCATTGATAATTAGTTCTTTGCGCTGTTGAATTGAATAGCGAATAAATTTGTGAGAGAAGCATGGTCTGTAATCGGAATATTAATAATGAATTTCTCACGTTCTATAGAATCGAATAATGAATCACACAGACTTTCGTGACGGTACCTTTTCATAAATTTCGTATACAGTCTGTCAGGTTCCATGCTACTCTGCATATCCTATTATGGAATTTATATCTCAAAATTTCCGAGAAATAATCCTCTTCTGCGTACAAAGATAGACAATGAAAATGTTAAAACATCGAAAACATTGTATTGGGAAATTCGCGAAAAACAAAGACTCTCTCTTTCTTTGTGTCTCTTCTTTCTTTCTTCTTGAACTCGCTCATTCAAAAATCGTCACATTCTTCGATCCAGCCGGTAACGGTCCGCGGCTTCGGGCATCGATTTATCGTTAATATGGGTTACCGTCAGAACGATCGTGTACGGGAAATCAAGCATTTCCAGCAGTTTGCCCATAAGTAGCGATCTCACATCGTGGCCGTTTGCGCCGCGCCGGTCGTAATCGCGAAACTTCGGCGATATTCGTTAAGGAGGCACGAGAGCGCGGGAACATATTTACATAACACGTGGAGCCATCCGCACGAAGAGACTCTGTGCCCTCCGGCTGCTCGCTCGACCTGTCGGCTCCCGTTACCGACCATCCTTCTGAACCCCTTCGATCCTTTTTCCTCCCTTTCTCTCTCTCTCTCTCTCTCTCTCTCTCTCTTTCTCTGTCTTCTTGCTCGTGCTCGGTTCTTCAGGAGTTTGCAAACGAAACCCCTCGCGGCTACTTGGCGTGCGCACGCGAGACAGACCCTCACCGGTTAGAAGACACGTTCGGGCCGCGAACGAATTGCACATCCACCTCGCTGGATCCACATCAAAAGCGACTAATTTGATCCCTCGATGGCCGCTCGTGCGGATATAATGAAAGAGGGCTGGCATGGTTCTTAGCGCGAACAGACGAAAGATGAGTTCCGTTTGTCTGACGCGATATGTGGATTAGGTAGATCGGGGGGGCAAAGTGGATTTCATCCGTGAGGATGCAGCCTGCAGGAGTGAATTGGCTTGCATCGAAATATCGACGCAATGAATAATTTGCAACGTTACGGTAAACAGGGTTACGCTGGATTCAATTATCCGGAAAATTAGATCCGTTTGGACGGAATTACCGAGGTTCGTTATATATTCGTCGGGTCGGTATCGTGTTTTCCGTGGAAAACATCGTGGACTGTTGTCAATAGGATGTTATCAAGGCGATTTTGCGTAGTTATTTATAATAAGATACATTCCTTCGTAAAATTAAAAAAAAATATATAACGATTGCACATATCTTTGTTTATCACATCATCCTCGTCTGTAGCGCTTTTACTGTCACCTAAATGTAACGTTCTCGTTTCAAAATATTTGTCTCTTTTTAAAACACAAGATTTTTCAAGCTGTTGTAACAGTTTAACTCGAAATATTGTCGAAATAGGTATTAACACATTTTAACTTGATGAAATTTGATTGTACACCACATATTGTCATTTTGGTTCCTGTCATAACCAATTACCGCGCAAGTCTGTGGGCAGTCCACAGATCCTTCAATTACTGACTTCACTAAAAAAAGAAAAAATGCTCAAACCGTCTCGTACACGCGTCTTCGTAAGTTTCGCAGTTCCCAATCGAACTGGGACTTGCCTGATTCGGCGCGCGATTTATGATGCGTAAAGTTTATGGTTTTATGGATTAACCGTATATGTAGAGTCATCTCCCCGCGATCATTCGGCGATGTGTCGTAGGGCTGAAAAATATATATTTACGGTAAAGTCGCGTGACACGCAAAACTCGAGCGCACGCGGGACGGAAGTAATTTGGTTTCTTCGTGGTCGCTCGAGCGTGCGCAATAAAGAAGAAGTCATAATCGCGCGCGGATTTGACGGGGCTGTTTCGTAGACCGAAAACCCGCGGGCCACCCTTTTTTAGGGAGTCTGTGCTTATTGATGCGCATCGCCGGAACAGCATAAAACATCGGTAGTCCCGTGTAGCTACACGGATCGTCTCGGGATGATGTATCGGTAGGGTCCTTTCTCGATACTCGCGCGCGCAATTCCCTTCGCCCTTTGCGCGTCTGCCTCGCAACTGTCAGAGCGAATTGATCTGTCGCTGCGGACGGCAATAGATCCCTCGACCCAATGTATCTCGATAAGCTTTTACGACTCGTTCGACGTGTGTAGCTGTCCCCGAGCTTCCGTAAGCACCTCTGAGACTTGTAGTCCGGCAGCGGATGGTACGGCGGATGAATATCCGGCTGCATCCGGCAGCGCGACCTCGAAAGGAAAGACGGGCTCCAGAGTCTCGTAAATACGCAAATTAGATTTGTTCACCATATTACAAAGCGTTTCTTAGCTCGCGGAATAAGAAGCCGGTTGTCCAGACCATAGGAGAGGGGGAAAGGGGAGAGAGGTCGCATCGGGAAACGCGAAAGGGATGCAAGATGCGGTAGACGGTGTGAAAAGCGCGAAAGAAAGGGCAGATTGGAAGGAACGAAGGAGAAAGGGAAGGACAGGAGAGGAAGGCACGAAAGGGACCGCCGGTTCCAGCCACTTAGCCGCTATCCTCTCTTCGCGGTGGGTGGGGCTGAGAAGCACGCGGTTATTGTCTCCGCGAGAAGTTATGAAAATTACGTGCTCCGATGCTCGCCGCCGCGCGCTTGTTCGTTGCACAAAGACCGAGCGAGCCGTTTTCCCCGGGATACGAGCATTCCGCGAATGAATAGCCGATTAAAATCAACGATCCGCCCGTGCCCGCCGGCTGCTTCCGCCTCTGCTATCTCTAATTGCTCGCGCCGGCCGATTAGCGATAAATCGATGGGAATTCGTTCTCCGTCCTTGCTTCCCGCCGGGCGACAGGACGGGACTGCACGCTCCTAGCGATGATGTTTGCCGTACGTTAACGCAACACTTACGTTATTATCATCATCATTATTATTATTACTACTATGGGCTTCCCGCGAACATCCGCCAGTTGCTGCAGTCTGCCCCGAAGGCAGGCTTATATCTTGATGCGAAAGAACGTCGTCGCGTGATATCGACACCATAACGACTCGAGTCGCGTTTGCCTCCGGGAAGGAATCAATTCTCGATTTTGTTGCCGCGATGTCGCGCAGTCCGCCGCGGTGTCCGCCGTTGAATTTAATTTGTTGACCCGGAAATGGCAAGCGTGCCAATGTGTTTTACGGTAATTCGAACACGAGGACGGGGCGCGTCGAACCGCGAACGGCTCCTTCGTCGCGACGTCACAATGCGACTTTCAATGCACGTCGTGGAAAATCCATTCGAGCGGCCTTAATGCGCGCGATCGCCGTCGTGTGCCAGTCGTGTTTTATTGTTGCACAGTCCACGGAGTTATTAATTTGTATCGAGGCTGCGTCAGTTCCTCGTCGTCACCGTCACCGTTGCGGCGGCCGTCGCTGTCGATTTTTCTACAGTATCTCCCGCCGCGAAATTAACATCTCGGAGCCCGAGCGGGTTTAATGCCGCTGCACCTTCCAACGAGGAATTCCGCGAGGAGTCCGTTCGCTTCGGTGCTCGCCGGTGATGCACTCAGGCGTGCAGCCCGCGTTCGCCGAACATGGAGCGTCACTTAAAATCGTCGGAATCTTCCCCAGGGGCGATAAATCCGTTATTCCCGATTTCTCTCTCCGCCGTCCACGACCAGAGCTTTCGGGTTGCAGCGCCGTCGCCACCGCTTGTGCGTTACGGCAATAACGCGAAATTAATCACGACCGGGTTAGAGATACGAGCCGCAGAATTACACGTCCGGCCGATATTGCATACCTTTTTGCGCGTGCCTGCCAGTAAATATCTCGCGCGTTAGATCTCCGTAGAATTTTATTCATAAGCGAACGCGCTTTCTCTCTCTTTCTCTCTCTCTCTCCCTCCCTCTCTCTCCCTCCCTCTCTCCTCTCGGCGCAGAGTTTAATTAAATTTTCAGCATAAAGGAAACCATTAGCCGGACAAATGCATCGGGCGCTCCGCGAACACGCGGATAAATATCTGCGGCTCACACGGAAGCCTAGCAGGTCGAAATTAACCGCCGTGACGCGACGTGACGCGACGCGTCTCGCGAGGGGTTTTATCATTCGAAAGTTTTACAGGCGTGTACAGTGCCGCGGTGTGGCTTGCGCCGGTGTCTATCGCATTTTGCGACAAACGAGACGGCGGAGACGCGTTGCAGACTTCTGTGCGTCAGTTTAATTAATTAATTGTTTCGAAATTAATTAAATTTCATTTTCCGTTTCTAATCCCGCTCTGGAGAGCGGAACTTTCACTCGCCGCTGAAGCGACGCGGTGACTATTCAGCGCGTTCCGCGAGTTAGAACAGGAGAGACAAAACGTAACGCGGTTAACCGTTATTGTTACACGGTTAAGCATTTTAATTAGTCACACAGGTGGGTTAATTAAAAACGATTATTGCATCGGATAGATAGCGAGTGGCTTTATATCGCGTCGTCAATAATTCAGCGTTGCGCGTAAATTGATAACGTTGAAATAATATCGATATTACTCATCTCGCTTCTACATTTTCGCGCTCATCCACATGCGCACGCATGTACGCGCACAAACATGTGTATTATATTATATATCTCTAGCGCTCTCTCTCGCACGTTCGTTGAATCGACCCGATACGCGCTGCAAAAACAGGGCGAATTTCGTAATCAGCCCGCATATATCGCGCATCCGTTTTATCCGCGAAATCTATCGCGAACGCACACGTAACCACATCAATCCGTACATTTCGTTATTACTTTGATAGCACGGCCGAGTGACGAGAACTTTTGCAATTCGATCGACGGCCGGCCTACACGCCGGTGGTGTATGACGCAAAAGCTCTGATGCAAAAGCCTGGCGCACGCAAGCCTGGTCCATACGAAGGTTTGTCGCGTAAGAGAATAGCAAATGAGGCGAGTGAGAGAGAGAGAGAGAGAGAGAGAGAGAGAGAGAGAGAGAGAGAGAGAGAGAGAGAGA
>NW_022639497.1:233220-238650 GCF_010583005.1 Odontomachus brunneus
AGAGAGAGAGAGAGAGAGAGAGAGAGAGAGAGAGAGAGAGAGAGAGAAAGAGCGACACAGAGAGGCAGAACGTGCGGCAGGAAAAAAGTGACATGACCCGAACGCGTTGATAATCAGCACGAGTGCAATGAGAGGCCGAAGAAAGCTCGGCTCGACCGCTAATGGAAAATGTAATCGGGCTCTCTGTTTCTCTTCTTTCTGCTTCTCCTCCTCGTCCTCCTCTTTGTCGCCATTCTCCACCTCCACCTCCTCCTCTTTCTCTTCGCTTTGGCGACGCGAATTTTCCAGCATCACGCGGAAATGCGTGAAATGGCTCCTATGTACACAGACACGCGAACTACGTGTACGTATAGCAGGTCTGCGACACGCAGCTCTCTCTTTCGCTGTTATACGCCGTGTGTATAGTCGGTCTAGAGCGCGCGTAACTAAGCAAAAGCATTACACGTTCGGAATTGGATCAGGTGATGGCGCGAGGGAGCGCGACTACCGGCCGGAACGGCATCGGACGACCGGTATCACTGAGAACGCGCTAATGGAAACCAGCTGAAAGGAAGCGAAGAACGGTGCGAAGAGAAAAAGAGAGAGAGAGAGAGAGAGAGAGAGAGAGAGAGAGGGAGGAGGAGGGAGAGGGGACAAGATGAGAGTGGGAGAGCGAAGAATCGAGCATAAATGTCGTGCGTAATTTGTTTTCTGGTGCATTTAGCAGTGAAGCGTAAGGATCCTTTGATTTTCGTTCGGTGATGTCCCCCAGACGTGCAATCATCTCATACTACCTAGCCGTAATTATGCTCTTAGAGAAAGAAAGAGGGACGAGGGAGAGAGAAAGAGTGTGCGTCTATTGTGTGAGAAAGAGAGAAAGAGAGAGAGAGAGAGAGAGAGAGAGAAGGGGAGGAGCGCGCGAGATGAGATCGGTACTGAACGTGGTCCATCGAACGGGAAGTAGTCCACCGGGGAAAATTATGTCCGCTAAGCGGATCTAAAGCTGAGCGACGCGTAAAGGATTCGACGATAACGCGGGTGTACGATAACGATAGTCGCTCCCAGGGCGATTTTCCGCTTAAGCGAACCACCGGATCCGCCGATGGCTGTGGCAGCGCATAGGAAACGCGCCGGGCGTCGATTAGAGCCAGACTAAACTAATAGTCTCTTACGAATTAATGCATTCACGATGCACCGCTGCGCCCAGAAGACAACGTCGAGCTGGCGACCCGTATCGGCTGCACCTGCACCGCCCTGAACGATACTGTAGCCCGGCGGATTCTCTCGCTCGCGGACGCCTGGATTATCGGGACTGCATGTATCGCGACGGATACGCGGAAGAAAACGATATCTCGTGTTCACCGCGATCGGTTTTCGTTATTACACCGGCAATTGGAATCGCCCAGCCTGGCCCGGCTTAGAGTGTATGAAGTCATGTACGCGTGTGGCGATGCCTCTAATTAGTATATCCCGATGCCGCGATCGTAATCTAACACATGTTACGTTACGCACATCTGTAACAATTGTGACGGCAATAATTATGACTATGTATGACGTGCTTTTATTTAATCCTTAAAATCGACAAAGGTAAGGTCCGATCCAACTCAGAACGCTATTGTTTGCCTGCGTACGTGCAGGTTAACGGAGGTCTCAACCCTCCGAAAAAACTGTGACATAACGAGACTTTTGTTCGATATAACGACACTTTTGTTTTTTCTTGCTGAAAAAAGTTGTAAAAATTATACAGTTTTTTTTATTTTATGGCGCATAAAGGGAAATTTGGAGCTCGTTGAAAAAGCCTTTAGAAAAACTAGCTTGACCCAGCCTTGTGGTTATTGTTTCAGGCACATGCTTTGTTGACTAAGGGTTAAGTTTCTCCAGTCGAAATTTTAGCTCTACTTTCGTCCTGAACTTGCTAACATTTGTATGTTCTGAAGTATCAGTTTGAGTTTAATACATAAAAATTGAAGTCCTACTTAATGCACGTAAATATCCATGAAAAGCCACTTGTAGATTCTAAAGAAGACCTCTCGGCAAAGCTAGTAGGTTAAATAGAACGAAAGGAGGTTGGTGTAGACTTGAAAGTATCAAAGCAGACGTTAAATAAAATATTGAAGCAGAAAGTAGGAGCAAAATTTTTCGATGAAAGAGGATCCTCTCGTGGACTGATTCGACGGTCATGGGAAATTTAATGACGAGACGTTGACACCCCACGCGTCTAATTTACCCCGAAAACTCTTCGATACCGTGTGTTTCTCCGCGAAACTTATAAATATTCAGGTTTTGAGCGGCGAGTTAATCGACTATAACACCGCGCTGTCAGTTTAAAGCGGGATCTCATTCGCGTAAATTCGCGCGTACGACGTGAGCGCCGAGCGGCGGCTGGCTTGGAACGACGGCTCGTCACTTTTTATCATCCGCCGTTTCAAGCCAGCCGATCGGCGATGCGACGTAACTGAAATTCATTTAGCAAAAGCCCCGTCGGAAACCCCGTCTAATTTTGAAGAGCTCCCGTCGCCGTCGATGAAGCCGCGGAAACACGACGCGGGCGTGCTCACACAGGACGCGAGCACATAAATCGGGAAACTCGCGCGATGGCCTTTTAGCGCGTTCTATCTGGCGTAGTTTCCGCCGGCCGGAAGGGTGCTTCAGCCGGACTTTAACGGAGAACCAAATCCCCCTCATCGTCGGCCACCTCGCGAACGCGTCCTATCTCGACGCACGGATAAAGGGGAACCCGTTAAATAGGGATTTATGATCATCGCAGGAAACGTTAAGACGTAGCCCGCCGGAGTGCTCGGTTAACCGTTACCGTCGTTCCCTTACGAGCTCGTCTCCCAGCGACATCGAGGACATCGGTGCGAGTAGTGTCGGCAGGATTGCGTCGGGATACGAACAGCGGAGAGTCTCTTGGCCGCGCTGCGCCCGGTCGTTCCCGGGGCTTTATTGCCCGACGGCTTGACAGGGCGAACTGTTTATGCCAGGGAGTGTCTAAAATCCGTGACACGAGCGCGATATAACACGCGGCTCTGCGTTTTCCCCGTGCCCGATCGTGGCGTCGCGCCGCCACGTAATTCGATTCGCCTCGACTATCACGGGCCGCGTTTTCGCGCAATTATATCGCCGGCAGACAGTCGCACCGACAGCCTTCGTAAAATTAACTTTGCCACGACGATCCCTTGTTCCTCCCCGCCTCCGACCGCGAGACGTAGGTGGCTGGAGGAGCAGCGACTGCGAGCTGAAAACGACGTTGACTTATGCGAATTTCGACGTCAGTTGCACGAGCTTCACAGTCTAATATGAGAATGTGCCATTCGATTCTTGAGAAAGTTAATTTTTTTTTTTTTTACAGAAATTGATGTTTTTTAGTTGGTTCTTTTCTATTCGACACAAATTGATCGTTTCAGTGGAGAATCGATATTTGATTCGTTCATTCGTTCGATTCGAATGATGCGTTCATTCATTGATTTCGTTATGTTTAATATAAAGATCACTGCATTCGACATTCGATCTAATTAAAGCATTATTTTATGTTTGTGCAATAAATTTGGCTGTAAAAATAACATTACTTTTTCCACAAAGTAACTAGGATTTCCTAGTCTAGATTAGGATTGATCTAGTCGAAGTCCCTCTTTAACTCAAAGAACATCTCATGATAAGATATAATATAATTAACAATAGATTTTTAGATATATTAAACTTGTATAAAAAACTTGTTTAAATTGTACGATTTTTTTTAATAATATTTAAAAAATTGATCTTAATTATTGCGATTCAAGAATCAATTTTTATTAAAGAATCGCCCATTCCTACATGATAAAAAACATTTTGCATTTGTGCTGAAATCAATCTGCATAAAAATTGTTGTATTAAATTTTTTAACATTACTTTAAACATATCCGTATGTTGATTTAATATCTTGTCGTTGTGTTATTTTGACTATCTTATATTGAGTTCACAAATTCACCATTTTTAAGTATTAAAATAACACAACAGTGTACCCAAATGTTACATTTGTGTCGTAATTCCCGACATATTATTTGTATTATTTGTTTACATATTGGCCTTGCGTTTAATTAACACAATAATCATAGTGAATAAATCGGGACATGTCAAGTGTGTTAAATTTAACGCAGCATTTTTTACAGTGCAATCTGGTGCTCATTCATTCTGATAATCTCTGTCTTTTTACAAATTTATACGCGATTTCGATTTATAGTATACACCAGCGTTACGAGTACAAAAGGGAATTTAATTATCAACGAGGTAATTGTCTCTAATCGACGAATTGTGCGGCTTTGCGCTTTATAAATACTGGTCGACCGCCGCGTTGCCCACGGCTGTCTCTCCGCGATCGATGAAACGACCGATTGGGCATTCGCGACGTTGTAAAATAATCAGCGGATCGCGCTCGGCGATGCAGTCAGCTGGTGCATTTTGATTCACGCGACAACACGCGATGGGACATTGTTAGAGCGCGTTCCTTTCATTTCTCGGCGACATGGCGACGTCCATAAATCGTGGCTGATTAACGAAAAAGGGACGTCCCGTTTAATTCGTCCTTTGCTCTCGCCCCTCCTCTGATGGTGATGTCGACGCGACCATCACCATCACAAGCGCACTCTCCCCCGTGCGCGTTTCGTTCTCGCGCCGTGCTAATATGTAGTAGTCGGCTCGTACAATCGCAAAGCTGAACTCGTCACGCTCCGCCGGCGCCCGCCATTATTCTGCGATAGAATGCGCTCACCACGGTGGCCTAATAAAATCCCATGAGTCAGGCTATTTGTCGGCGGGAGGGTATTTAAGTGATACATAATGTCGTAAAGAGCCGGCCCCCTCCTTTCCCTAAAGACGTCCTAGTCTGCCCTTCGTGAACCGACCGCAATCGCTCGCCCGTGCGAGGGTCGCCGATATAGAGACGTTATATCTACACGATATATACGAGGTGACAATATATTACGGACTTCGGATTAATCGGTGGTCTACTCGAAGGGAGATGTGCCAGGCTCGAGCGGCGGGATAATTACGTTGAAATATTAAGGTACCGTCTATGCTTTGTGAGATACTTACGGAATATTCTGAGAGAGAAATAGTTAATTAATAATCAATTTCACCAAAAATTATAGTTTTTTCGGCGCCTATATCTTTTCTAATTATTCTAATGGAAAAAATGGTGGTATTAATATATATATATATATATATATATATATATATATACAGGGTGTCCCGAAGTCCCATGATGACCCTTGGTGAGAACGTAGAACGGATTGAGGTGAGCAAGAAAGTCCTGTGCCGTTTTGCGATATTCGCAATAGTTTTTGAGAAATTAATTATTTTGTCTCAACAAATCAGCGTACAGAAAGCGGCAGCGGAAAGAAAGATGCCTTCGGCCGACGTGCGACCGTGACACTCGCGAATCGTATCTCGCCGCATCCCTCCGCCCATAGCTAC
>NW_022639497.1:238846-248985 GCF_010583005.1 Odontomachus brunneus
CTTGACCTGACCTTCGCTACGCAACCCAAGGTCAAACTGATGTGATCAGTAAATACATCTTTTTAAACGCCACAACTTTTATCTGAAACATTTTTTTCTAAAATGCTTAGTTTTCGAGATATTTCACCGGTCCGGGACTTTTTGAACACCCTGTATATATATGATTATTAACACTAGCACTATATTAGCACAACATTTACTACAATTAGTCCTCCTGACTATATAGTTCTTTCACTATATGATTGTAGTCCCAAACACTTCTTTTCTCAGTTTCTAATTGTCTTTATCGCAACATTTTTTCTGCACACTTTTAGATATTGTTAATCGGTTATTTTTTATGCAATTTCGCGTATTTGTAATCCTTCATTGAGAGAGTCTCGATCATCTGCGATTCTCTAAGTGAAGTTTCCTTAGTCGGGCGCAAATATTTGGGAAGCACAAGGAGAACGCGGAATTATCGCGAGGGAAAAGATACCCGGCGCGTCCGACAATTGCGCCATGAAAAATGGTCAATTAAGAGACTAATAGACTGGGCACGAAATTGCAGCGACTCTCCCCAATTATAAAGCACGATCATCATCCGATAGCGAGCATGACTATCAACTTTCCTGGCAGGCAGCGCGCCAAGGGAGCCTCTTTCACCCTCAAATCTCTTTAGATATTGATGCAATTTGGCCTGTAACGGAACGGCGTGTAGCGTGTTTCCGTGACTACGCGGATATCTTTTGGCCGGCACGCGCTCCCGCGAATTGAATACCGCCGCGCGGATTATTTCGCCGCGATGCAATGCGCGGCCCTTTTACTTATACATGCCGAGATATGCGAGAAACGCGCGCGTTTGATAACGGTGATGTGCGTTTGCCAAGAGCTCTCTTCCGCCGTCCTCGGTCGCCGAGAGCGATCGCGTTTTAGCGTAGCTATGTTCCGGCACACCCTGTATAGGTAGCGCGACCCAACTCTTTCCATTAGCGTGCCGAGGGACGTGTCCCGACGTCGTATTTCAACGCGGCGGGGTTCCTATTTGACTTTCGCCCGTAACCGGCTCCCTAAATCGCTTCTGACATCCGTATGCCACGGGGCGTGGATGCGTTTTTCGCCATTGACGATACCTCTCGTCGCTGACGGAAAACGCGGGTCGTCATTAAGCCGCGAGTGATCAAGCCGTTACGCGATCGGCCGACCAGTTGGTCCGGAAGATAAATTTCTTGATCGTTCTACACGGAGAGAATAGTTTTTTTCTATTTTGTTCATATAAAATCTTTTCAATTATACCATGTTTTCAGTAGTCCAAGGATTAGGTAAATTATCAATTAAGTTTGTCCTGCTAAGAAACATCCCAGATAGACTTTCATGTTTATCACGACGTGAGATAATAGAAACTTTTATAATTCTTTTAAGAACATTTGTGAGATAAATCTACTGTTATTGAATTAACTGTTATTGAATTAAATTTCAACACACAGTAAATTTCTTGTTGTATCGGTTCAACAATAAATTTACTAAAAGTTACACTCAGATTTTCATATTACATTTGACACAACATACTATTTGGAATAAATTTTGAGAAATTTTTTTCGCATTTATTTCTATTCCGTCACTCTATGTGATAAGTATAACTACGATCTGACCAGTCATAAAAAGCTGACCATTGTCAAATTTCGTGATTTAATATATTTAAAGCTGCTCTAAAATTTATGTGCATATCAACCTATCGGAGATACTAAATTTTACTAGAAACGTAAGAAGTGTTTTAATAGCGCACATTTCAGTCCCTAAAGTATAAATAGCACGTGCGAAAGGATGTAGAGAGAGTGTTACCGCAGAACATCAATTTATTCCTCGGTTACAAAATCCTATAATAATTTTTACTACAAAATTCTCTTCGTGTACGGAAAGCGGGGAGATACATTTATTTAATGACACGCTTCGATACATCGTTCGTTTTTATTAAGCGTCGAACGCCGAATTTTGCATTTGATTTCGTGCGCCATATGTTTCCTGTTATTTTTTACTTCTGCGGTAATTTCTTTTTTAAGCCAATATGCATTGAGCGTTATAAAGTAAGGAATATCGTTGTTAAGATTGGAGGACGTTTCGTTGATCATCCAAAAGCAACATGAAATCGCTCATGAAGTCGTGTTAAATATTAATTAATATATTTCGTCACGAGAATCGTTTACTAATGATGGTCATTTAACGAGTTTTAAAAAATTACTCATTGCACATATCGCCGGTGCGTGAACGGTCATTATACATGACGATTTAGATATTTTAGAGGATTGGAATGTGGTAATCAATAGCGATGTGCCAACGTGCAAGCCGGAAATCACGCGATCCCCGGTGTATCTCTCCATTCTTGGTTAGTCGCTCGACGACCGTTTTACGAAACGTTGCGCGTATAATTATTTACCTACCGGAACTTTCGATGGGGCGGAGGGGGTGTATGGTATCGCGTAGCTGAACGCGTTGTACATCCTGGTTTACATTCGTTCCGCATGGCTCGTAGCGGCATTTTTCGCTCGGCGAGGTTGGTTTTCCGGATTTAGATGCAAACGCGTCGGACAGTACTCTGTTTGCACACCTGACGCGAATACGGCACGAAATGCGACGGGTGTATCCCGTGCCATTAGCGCGTTTTTGTGCTATTCGTAATTCGTAAAACATGTGTCGATATTACGAGACGGCTATTCCAAAAAGAGAAAGAGAGAGAAAAAGTTCTTCAAAACGGTTAAAGACGTGGATTTGTACACATCGTATCCTTTTATTTCTACAATTGTTTAGAAGTTATTATGGATTGTTGTAAGATGTAGAAGAAAATTTATCATCAAAATTCGGTAATGTTTCTATACAAATTGAGTAAATATTAGGTCGGTCAGAAAGTTTAATTTAACTTTGAGCCAAGTTTGATTTTATATTGCATCCAACGGAAATAAATTATTTATTAAACGTCGTTACTAAAAGTTGCACTCGAATTTTCATATTGCATTACATGACGTATTGTTTTGAGCAAATTTTGACATTTTTTTTATATTTTCAATATTTTCATATTTTCAACATTTTTTTCGTATTTCTGTTTTGTTATACTATGTAATAAATATGAGTGCGATTTGACCAGTCATAAAGGATCACTCAACGTTGCTGAATTTCGTAATTTGATATACTTAAAGTTGCTTTAAAGTTTACGTGCGTCATTCTATCTTGTGTAAGGCATCTCGAAGTTAGTGATATATGACGATATTTATTTTGTATAGCGATAAGACCGATTGGATCGAAGCGAGAAGAAAAAAACGAGAAATCGCGAAGCAAAGGCAGAACTTTTGTGGCATACCGAAAGCCGCTCGACAATAGCCGAGTTGGCTTTCCGTTAAGAAAACCCTTCGACTTGTCGCGAGAAGAGAGAATCCCTCGAGTCCCTCCTTTTATCGAGCATCTCTTATCGCCATTATGTTCTCCGTTGAAGCCGCCATCCAGCGTGACCGAAGTCATTCTCTCGACAAAGAGAAACGATCCGGATGCGGTTGTCGAAAGTTCAAAATAACAAATTGCTTGGGGCGAGCGGACGTCGCGAAGGGTTGGCAGCAGCTCGGCTTTCTTGCTCGCGATATTATTATTGAAGTCGGAGTCTCGGCTACAGTCGATCTATTAGGGCGACCGGGGGGTGTCCAAGTATCGCGATTATTATGGCCTTTCCCCCTAATTACCATCCCAAATATGAATGCAAATTGCCCTCCGGCAACCCCGGCTGGATACAGATGCGTCGTAGCTATATACATATATATATATATATATATATATATATATATATATATATACACACACATACGCACACACATACATGTGTCACAGTTGTCGCGCGACGTCTCTTTGGGGTTGCTTATTAGCCGGGTTAGGGGATGAGCCTGACAGGGGGTGGCCTCAAACGACTGCGCGGGGGTTTATGCAGACGACGATCCTCACGGGGTGTCGGCTGCGAGACTCGCCCCTTGGAAAAATCGCAAATAAGCCTGCCCGTCAGGCAGCTTGCCGGAGCAGCCGGGATTTGATCGTAGATATTCTGCGTCTCTTTGTGCCGACCGGGTCGTGCCCTTCCCATCGCGTTGTGCGACAACAGAGCGAGATCGGTCTCTCTGGCGGAATCCCACTCTCCGACGAAAGAAGACGTACACGTGCCCCTGCGACGAGAGTTTTTCGATTCCAATTCCAGTTGGATTAAAGCGATCAGATGGAGTCGTCGTCGTTAATGCCAAATTATAGTTCTTGCGTCCTTTTTTATTTACTAGCTATTTTATAGGCAGCCAGATGGGTGTTTGCTGCGTACAGCAGAAGGGGAGAGTTTTTTATACGACAGATAGAATATTAATCCGATAAATAAGTGCTAAACAGCCCGTTTCGGCATACAACAAAGTTTTCAGAAACTTACAACTACAGAAAATGTTTTCTGATATGTTACATGTGGCAAATACAAAATATTATAGCTGTAGAAGATAGATTATACATATTATAGCTGTAGAAGATATACTATTATAACTGTAGAAGAAAGATACAATTCCAATTCGTAAAAATACGTGAGATTCGCGTTTCACTGTCAACTACCATGCGAAAACAATGTTAAAAAAAGTAAGTGCGAGGAATTCTACAAGATGTACGTCGTACAGATTCAGGCGAAATTGGATTTATCGCCCAAAAATCGACCCCAAAAATTTCTCTCTCGCAGCAGACGATCCATATCGACGTAGTTCGACTATCTATAACTGTCTATGACGCAGAACGCAATAAGATATTACGCAGACGTTGCGTCATGCCCGCCCTGCAATAATTCAGGGTTTGTTGCACGACCCTCTTCTCGTCAGCTCGCGAATACCGAACTCGGGATATCAGAAGGCCCCCGTTGTCCCATGGGTACCGACCTACTCGACCCTCCTATGTTGTTTCGCGGAACGAACAGAGCAGAGCTTGCGCGCACGCTCGACGAACCGTGCACCAGCTACGTGCAATAATGCTGCTGCAGGACGCGGTATCGGCGCTCGCCGGTGTTAGCATAAAAATCCGCGCATGCCATCCGGCGTGATATCCGGAAAACGTTCCGAGAACTTCCCACGGGCCGCGTGTCGTGATTTATCGTTTCGCCGCGCCGTTGTTCGTGCGGCGCAGCGAAAAAGGGCATCCCGGGCCAGGCCGGAAAATCCGCGACGGAGGGAGGAAAGGTCGACGCGCCGCCCTACCAACCGTAAATAGCCTCTTCGAATCGTAGATCCTCGATAAGTAGCGGCGCCCGGAGGCGCATCCTTCGTTATTTGGGGAACCGGGGGAAAACGTTCCGCTATATATGACCCCCGATTTTCCTTTTTTATTACTGCTCCGGCAGCGCGCGTGACGTACAACGGGGACTCGATAACGATCGTCTGGCGGGCGTCGAGCGGCGTCGGATTTCGCGATCTTTGCCTTGTCAACGTGCATTAGCCGTTGTGAGAGTAACGCAATGCAAACGGGAATCCTCGCGCGCGCATGGAAGTGAAATTTTTCGAAGGGTTCATCATTTTACGTTTCATTATTTTTTCTTCGCTCATATTTATCGCGTGTTATCGTATACACCGCGCATGTATTGTATTACTCGCGTTAATGAAACAACTTTGTTGGGTTTGCGCTGTATCGTTTTACATTTCGCGTTGCTCGAATTCAAGTTCCTCCTAGGGGTGTTAACACGCCGATGCCAGAACGCATAGAAATCGTTCGCGGTGGTAATTTTTCACGCGTCACAATTACCGCAGCATTTTCGCTGGATAGTTTTTTGCAACGGCCTCGCAACAATTCAACGATGGTATGCGTGCGCGCGCGCTATGCGCGTTTATCACGTTGTTATTCCTCCTTGAATCCGTTCCAGCGAATTATTCGCGACACGGATAACGAACCGAACGTATTTGCGCGCATTTGTAAACAAATTTGCAGGGGCGAACGAACTGAAAGTGGGCGCGCGAAACCGGCGAGACGCGTCGAATATAACCGAACGGCGAAACCTTTTAACTGGATGAAACGAGCGCAGGGAGATACGCGAACGGCGATTCGGTGTATCGCGACATCGGCCGCAATTACGCTCGTAGACTAAACCGTTGCCGACTAGGTGAATCACAAAGTAACGAAAATGCTGGCTCGTTTTGTGGCGGGTATTCCGTCGACACAATAATTTCCGGCTTCTATTTCAGCATCGAACGCGTGCGCGCGCGCACACATGTTTGTGTTGACGCCGGTTTGACGTGACTGTTCGCGATCGGAACGTTTTAACGAAAAACACTCGCGGCAAAATCAGTGGGAAATCAACTTACTGGAAATCTTCTCTCTGGATATCGACTAATGGATTATTTATATTATTTAGATGTACAGTCTCGATTAAAAGAAAAAAAAACTAGCATTTATAGCAACGAAGAAGCAAGGTAATTAGTTTCATCCACACATTCCCGATTTCGTTAGAGAATCCACGGTGATTAAGGATGCATTGGCCGTATAGTTGCTGTAAAAGATACTGCTAAAAAGATACTGGAAATTAGAAATACTCTAATATTTCTATTTTCTGTATATAAACGCGTGTGTTATATGTATCTATATATAGCATAATACAATTTAACACGCACAATATAGTTGAATAACAACATATTTTTACTTTGACATCACATTTTTATATTTCCTTTACTTTATTTTGTATTATTTCTTTTCTTAAAATTTTTATCTCTAAACTAAAATGAAACTGCATACATTATTTTGAATTCTTGGACTACATGTATACAAAAGTTTAAATTTTCGTAATTACTTTTTAATTATCTTTTCTGTCACTAAAGACAGCGGCATCGTATATCTCCACGGTAATACAGTTTAAAGTCCCTCGAAATAGCAGAATGACATCAAATGACATATTATTGACGTTAAAGACGTCGTTAATTCGTCGTTAAAACGACAGTTGATTGAAACTCTGAATCAATGCTAAATTATTTGTGATCGCTTTTAGATGCAATGTAGATTAATCGCTAATTTCTTCATACAATTTCCATTACTTTTGAGATATGGGTAATACAACGCTCGTAATAGAAGAACCAGCTGTTGCGATATCGATCTCGCGCTGAGATCACCTGTACGCGAATCGACGATTCGCGCGCACCGAAAATACCGGAAACACCGACGGGATTACCGATTACTGATAATTGCCAATAACTGTGGCGGTTCATGGCGAGATAAGTATAGGCGCAAGGCGCACCCCGATTTGAATCTCGTATTCCGCGCGGCGCGGCGCGACGTAACCTCATGATTAGTTGAATGAGGTTAACCAGACTGTAATTAAATCAATGACGGCCATAAATCCACGGGAGGCGTGCGAGGGGGCGAGCGAGCAGGCAGGCAAGCAAGCGCGTCGCGCTGTATATTCAACGTAGTTTGGCGAATTTCAAAATTGTTAATCACGTATTACTAGATTTGCGCCGCGACACGCGCGAGCGCTTTGTCGGCTTACAAAGTAATCATAATGAATATTTATGCTGCGCCGCGAACGATTTCTGCGTTTCGCTTAATGAACGTGATTTCATGAATTTTATGACGTGCGCGTTAATTAAACCGGCCGCCACACGTTCGTCCGACGAAAATTTAATGTCTTTAATCGTATACAAGAGTATGCCATAAATACTCGATCGTACTGCGAGTTGGTGCTCGCACGCGCGCACGTACAGCTGCGCATCGTTTTAAATTTAAGTATCGCATGGTAATTGAGAAGTAAAATTACACGGAATCGTTTTCCTCACTTCGCTTTTCTCTGTGATAACTCGAATTGCGATTTCGACTCCTCCAGATCGTTGTTTCGGGATGTATTACAGCGTTGGACCGAGAAAAGAAATGGCTGATCTAACTAAAATTATATTTATTTTTGAGAGTCCAACCATATTTTTCGTAAATGGTAACATGCATATAAAATTATTGTCACTAATATTATAGTAGAATTTAATTTAAAAAATACTTGACCATAATTTATAATAATAATTTATAATAATTATTTCTTTCTGTATGATCATAGTTACAAATATACCAAACATTTTCCCGTTGCAGGCATCGATCGATTACAATGTTAGTTGACTAAAATAATCGACGTATCAATAATCAGAACGAATCAATCATAATGTATGAAATCACGAATAACAGAGTCAATTAATGAAATTAATTATTAGTCAAACATCGATTGATTATATGTCGATTAATAATTAATTTCATTAATCAATTAAGTTACTAGAGATTGTGTACATGATAATTGATTTATTTTGATGATTGATTCACCGATCATTTTAGTTGAGTAAAATTTCAATGGATTAATGCCCAACATTAACCAAATATTACCTTTGAATTGTACATTCAGTAATATGAATAAGAATGAAATAAGAGAATTGAAAATTTAGCGAGGATAAAAAAATATATCAGTATATACATATAAATGAAGAAGGATAAGTAAAACATAGATTGCGTGAATCGAAGGGTCGGACACGGTTCCTCGAGTGAAAAAGCGAGCCTGCAATCCCCCGGAAGCTTCAGTACATTTACCAACTTTTAAATTCGCCACGGTGCAATATTCCATCCAGTGTCCCCTTGTTGTCTCGTTACGGCAGCCGGTCCCGTCACGCCTGCTTAAGCGACTCGATGATTCTCTCGAATTTTCCCCCTCGATCGACCGAATCGGCCTTATCTCGGAGCACGATGACGCGGAGCACAATGCGAGCGGAGTTTGGCGCGAAACACGCGTCCCTGGTGGATCGCGAAAGCCGTGGCGAATCGCGCTCCCCTTGGAGGACGGGGTGCGATTTTTAGCGACGCACGCGACGCGTGTCCGATTCGCCGCGTGAATAAATGAAGTTGTCTCGCTATGAGCAACGAGATAGAGGGAAAGAGAGAAGGGCATCCCGGCGTAGAAAAAGCCCGCGGGAGAATTTAATGCCGTTACCGGCGAGGTACCCGAAGGACACAAGGATTCCCGAATGGGGGACGCTCACCCGGGATGAGGCTCAACCGGGACAGCCAAAGAGAACGGACGCGAACGCGTAACCGGATTTGATTCGCGAGAGATCAAAGAACTCGCGCGCACTCACCCAGGCTACCAAATGGCGGGATACTGCCACCGCACAAAACCGATAGAGCCAATCACGGACACGAAAAGATAAGCGTCCCACACCGTCGGATACGCGTGCGTACACACGTACAAGTGCGCGCGCGCGCATGCACTTCCATCGCGCACCGGTCGGCAGATACGTCGGATAAGCGTAATGCATATTGCGCGGCGATCTGAAGTGTCGGAGAGATGCCATGGACGCGTTGGCGACACGTCCAACACCTGGACTCGGACACGAACGGCACTGCGACGCCGTGCCGCTCTTCTCCCTGCTGCACTCCCAATCGCACCCTCGCCCTCCTGCTTTTCCTTCCTTTTCATTTATTCAATTTCGTCGACTGCCTCGTAGATAAGAGGAAACGAGCGCGCGCTGCTTTACGGCCTTCGTGACTCGATTCACGTTGAGACGGGCATGAAGCTATGCCCACTCTCTTACACGTCTTTTCGACGCATATTTTTTTTTATTGCGGAAGTACTTGCGGCGCCAAGATGAACGGTTGCTTCCTATCTTTTGTTAATATTATCGCACTGTGCGCGGGAATTTACTTAATGACTTAATTAATGTTATTTCAAGTGATCTCTCTCTTTCTCTCTCTCTCTCTCTCTCTCTCTCTCTCTCTCTCTCTCTGTCTGTCGGTCTGTCTATCCCTTATCTTACATAGGGCGCGGAGAATCCGTTACAACGATAATATTACGGTTCATTTGACGTTAAGATATTAGAATTTGCGGCACCTCGTGAGAGGCGTTACTACCCTATACGGCTACTCGATGCGTCTTTTCGATGGCGATCTCGCAGAAGGGGAGTGTAGGAACTGCTTTCGGGGGGTAGCTCTCGAAAGCGGCGGCCAAGAGGTCGACGATCGCGATAAGAGGCGCAGAGGCACAAAGGGCGAGCCGTGCACGAGGCACAAAGATCTCCAGGATAAGCGTCCCATGGCGCCGTTATTGCATCTCCGGCGAACCTCCTCCTCTCTCTCTCTCTCTCTCTCTCTCTCTCTCTCTCTCTCTC
>NW_022639497.1:249526-254722 GCF_010583005.1 Odontomachus brunneus
CTCTCTCTCTCTCTCTCTCTCTCTCTCTCTCTCTCTCTCTCTCTCTCTCTCTCTGCTTCACTTCTTCCTCGTTTCTCTTCACCCTCGTCCTTCTTCCCTCCCGTTACCCTCCGTTCTTCGTCGACGGGATCTCCGGCGCGGACATATGCAAGGGGACGTTGTCTATTGAATTTTCATGACGTACACGCGGCATCTAAGTGACTCAATCTCAGCGAGCATGCAGGAAGTCGTTGTCGCTGCGTCGTCGCTATATTACCCCGCGCGAGGGAACGTCAGGGTGGCGCGGCTCGCATAGCGTTACGATACGGTAACAAAGTGACGCAGCCGCGAGGGTTGCGCGTTTATGCTACGTGCGTGTGTGTATGTGTATGTATGCGCGCGCGTACGCGCGCGTGGATGTGTGTGTGTGTGTGAAAGACACGCGCGCGCGCGTTCTTCATGCAATATCCCACGATAAAGGCGTGAATTTGCAAGCGGATGAGCCCGCGCGAATTTGTTTTTCAAAGTGGCTCCTTCTTGCCGCGAACGCGTGGCACGTCGTCGCTCAGAAGAACGGGAACGGCCGCGATCCAAAAGTCGCGCGGCGCCCTTTAAATCACAATAGGGGAGTTGTCTGAATTGCCCCGAATTCAAATGGAAAGAACGACCTGCGGCGACGACGCGACGTATCGGCTGTCGCTGTCGCACGTTTCTCTTGAAACCGGAACGATGATTTCTTTTCATTTCTTTTCCCCTCTCCTTCTTGCCCTCCCTCCCCCCCGTCTCCCTGCTTCAACCTGCAGACATTCGTCTGTCAGCTTCCAGACGCAACGTTGATAATGCATTACGTCGATAGAGGGAACGGACCTCTTGGCTGTTTCTGCGCAATTTATCGCTCGTCGGACCGTTACGTCACCGATGGCACGTTCAGCGGGATGCGCGTGACAGAGAATACAGATCTCCATTGAAGAGAAATAGCCACGGAGGCGCGATTTTAATCCGAAGAAACTATTTACGTCGCCGCTATCCTGTTCAGCGTACCGCGATCCAATTCTTACGGGGTGCTTGTAAACATTTCACTTCGTTGAGACGTTCGTGGCAAGTCCACCGGAGAATCGCGAGATTGCACCTCGGCGAGGTGTTGCGTAATGTGTATCAGTCGTGCTTGTGAAAACACGAAGATGCTGTAGCTTGCGTTTTCGCGAGGCACGCTATTACGTGCCGCAACATTTTACTAAACGAGAGGAAACCTGTGCCTTAGAAGTTTTTGTGTACTACTCGCCTATCTGTTAATTTAGTTAGCGATAATTTATCTAGATGAACGCCACGTTCGAATTCTGCATCCTTGTCATACCAACCGCGTGCTTGTTCATCAGATTTCTTTGTTGAATAATGGTCCATCTTGTCTCGCAGGAGATTTCTATGTCAGTTATTTCAATTGAATTTGCCTTAACCAAGTTTTAACGCTACCAAGAATAATATTTGACAACAGATATTTTCAGTCGTGACAACAAATGTCGTTTCTCGTCGCCGAAGCTCTCCTCTGGTCCCCATTCCGTCACGAATCTCTTTTCCGTTCTCGTTTGCCGCTTTCGTGAGCAACACGTAACCGGTACAAAGCCCCAAACAAGGCACTTATGCAGTATCCCGTGGTTTAACCCGTTTCAATCCCAAAATCATTTTATATTACGTGGCGTTTTACACGTAACAGCGCACAAGAACGACAACAATACACACGGATAACAGGAGTTAACTCTACGACGTTGCGCAAAGCGTGTTTACGAAGGGCTATTCGCGATTCCGGGATATTTTCTTGAAAAATAACAGCTCGTTCTCTCACCCGGCGAGTAAACTTTCGCTTTACGGATTGCGCGGCTTTATTATCGCTCGCGCACGCGAATACGTAACAACGGTTACCTCGGGGTAGAGAAAGAGAGGGAGAGAAAAAGACTGAGAGCACGTCTAACGAAGTGGAAATAACGCGATTACTTTCGTCGTTGTGAGTCGTTAAACTCGGGACGTCTCGGCCGCCATCGATCCGCGCGTAGCTTACTTACGTCGTCGCCGTAGTCGCAACGTCGACGTTCTCGTCGCCGTCGTCGCCGTCGCCGTCGTCGTAGTCGTAGTCGTCGCCATCGTCGTCGCGACATCAAAGGCAGTTTCAATGGCTACGATCAGGGTAAGGGAAAAAAGAATATGCGCGGCACGTCGAACCGACGACAAATCACTAATTTCTTACCGCCACGGTCGTTAACCGATCTTACGACCCGTTCGCTTTCATCCCCATCGACGATTGTCGTACGACGAACTCTTACTTAAAAGGCGGATTTTCTCCGCAATTCGCCGTTCTGTATTTACAAACGGCGAACAGAGCAAATATACATAAAAAAATATACAGAGTTACGCGACGAGAAATGAGTGCATCTACGAGATACGCTTCAACCCTTCGTTAAACACATGGTCCATAGGCAGTGGTGTAGCCAGGGGGAGGGAGGACTGAGGGAGCTGCAGCCCCCCCCAAAATTAATTTTCTGGGTTATGCTAAGTGTGAGAAAAATTTTTTTGAATAACCTTTTTCTTTACTCGTTAAAAATAAAAAGTGCAGCCCCCTCCAAAAGTTTTTTCTGCCTACGCCACTGTCCACAGGTACAATTTGACGACGTGTCACCACTCAAAAATATATCACTTTTTGTAATATATAAAATCTATTGCATCATATGCGATTTTTGAGATTGACGGATATACACGGAGAGAATATCATAGTTTTATTTTTTTCATATAAATTTTGTTCATATAAATTACTTTTTCATATAAATTGTGTTGTGTTTCTAATAGTGCAAGAATAGACTGTCTAGTAAAGTACATCTTGTTAAGAAATATAGTAAATTTCGCTAGAAACACGGTAAGTCTTTCGATGGCACATCTCAGTTCCTAAAATAAGAGTACACTAAAAAAGTATATAATCTCATCCTTAGCGGAATCCCCTTATGTTACGGCCATTTTCTATCAAAATCAAAAAAGGAAAATATTCCAACAGACAATAGGAAACGATATTGGAATATTTTCCTTTTGGTTTTAGAAGAATCCTCTTGAGATCATTTATAAGAGGCTTCTTCTAAGGATGAGATATTTTTGTAACACGTATGAAATGAAAGAATAATCAATCGTCACAGAACGTCGATCTATTTCTCGCAGTTACAAAATTATAACTTTTACTATAATAAATACTTTCCGTGTGCAGCGGTAAACCAGGCGCTCAAAGAAGGGTAAAAACTGCGCATGCATGCCCAGTGACGGGGTTAATCTGCGATCGCCGTTCTACGCGAAGGTATCACGTTGAACGTAGCGTCTCACGCGTGCACGCGTTTAGTCAAGTTTCTTTAATTAAATTCAGAATCAACTGCTCGTCTTGTCGTGTTACTGAGCGGGTAAACGCGCATGTCGCGGCGCAATATCGTGCAGAGGACGTCGAAAGCAACGGATTGCAATCTCTCTCGACCGCGACGAATGCGAACCGGTGCGGCAGCGATGAGGAGTAAAAAATGGAGTTCTATGGAAGATACCTCACAAAGGACCCACGCTCCCCCGCGCCTCGTTGGCCGTACACTTACGAGATGAGAGATAAGGGATTGGTTTCGGCTTAACTGCGTTTTCCGCCTTAATCCATTAGCGCTCACGAAACGGCGCTTTCGCTCTCCGGCGCGATCACGCGAGCTGCGGCGGAGCGCCGGCTGGTCGGGCCGGCATGAAATCGCCAAGTCGCGGAAGGACTTGGAAGTTTTTCCACGAGTTCCGCGCGCAGATCCTTGCCTCCTGAAGGAAAGAATTTGTGGACCGCCGGTCTATTTCGAGAGAGAGGGGGTCTCGCTGCCGAGTCGCGGAAGAATCGAAACTTTCTAAGAGTTTCCGGGATACCTGAGATACTCGCGATTACGTCGCGATAATTCATCGGAGTTATTTCTAATATGACTTTCAGCGCGCGATCCTTCCATTAACATTTTTCTTCGTTTTACCTTACGCCGCTGAACATGCTTTTCTCTCCTTCCCTCTCTTATTTTGTTTTCGACGGGGCAGCAGGTGCTTTTGCAGGATTTGCAAAATCGCGGAGCTTCAAATGGATGTTATTTTGTCTGATCCATCTTCCGGCTACGCTGCACGATGTCCGCCGCTATCAGCTGAGTAATGCCGTAGTACGAGATTTTCGATCTATCCTATTAGTTGGTACACGTTGGAGCAAATCACGATCGCTTCTCAATACGCTGAAAGGCGTTGGCGTTTACGCTGAAAAATGCTCTGTAAAAGCTAAAATTACGGGTCTCTGTCTCTCTTTCTCGCGCCGAATCACCGATGCGCAGGACGCGTGATCGTATCGGATGATCGCGGGGCGAGTAAAGGCCACGAACAGGTTTCCATCAGCGCCGGGGCGCGATTATCCACACTTTCGTGTTGCGAGGTGATAACTCGCCGCTGGCCCGTCAGAATAAATCTTTCGCTTACAATGAAAATGGGCGCTATCGGCCGCAATTAGCTAACGCTGCTTTGCAACGTTACATCTGTGCTCTCGCATCGATAAAAATGTTAAAATGCGAATCTCTCCCGTGTTTATCCGGCTGCGCTCCGAGCGACGGAATTTGCTAATCGCCGTCGGTATACACGCGAACGTTGCCAACGAGCGATTATACATTTCTAATTATTAATAATTGTAATTATTTACCACTCACATTTTTAACCCATCAGAAGCGGATATGTCTGTTTATTTCGCCTGGTCGTTATCACGGATAATCGTGATTTCTTATTAAAGGCGGATCGAGTCTGAAACATTGTATATTTTTTATCCGTTTTATCCCATCTAAAAGGAAAATTTCCATGATATGAGTATATCTTTCGAACCTCCCGATGATGCAAGTCCACGCAGAGAAATAAATACTGCGTTCAAATAAATTGTTTCAAGTATTTTATTAGCTTATATACCCGCTTATCTATCAAATTTATCATAAATATCAAATTTATTCAAAAGAATTCATATTCTGCATCTTGTTAGATTTAGCGTTTCAATGAAGAAAACTAAATTTTTAAAAAATTTGGTTTGCTCGCTACATCAACTTTTCTTTTGATATCATTTTATAATATTTTTGTAAAGAAAATAAAGATTCTCTCTCTCTCTCTCTCTCTCTCTCTCTCTCTCTCTCTCTCTCTCTCTCTCTCTTCTTTAGAACA
>NW_022639497.1:254802-282847 GCF_010583005.1 Odontomachus brunneus
TCTCTCTCTCTCTCTCTCTCTCTCTCTCTCTCTCTCTCTCTCTCTCTCTCTCCCTTCTTTAGAACACACGATAACGAGTATTTCTCAAATTTCTGATAAATATATTATATTTCTGACTGTTTATATTATATTTCAAGACTGTTATCAAGAAAATATTCTTTGTTGATTATCATTATTTGAGAAAAAGAAAACAAATTGAGTAATCGCTTCTTTTTAGCAGTAGAAGAACGTTCTTCTGTGTGTGAGTTGAAACCCATTCTCTTCTCCTTCGCTCCGTCACCCTAGCTTCAAACCCTTCGGTATCATTGGCGAATTTCAAAGATTACGAGGCTGACTGATTGCGTTGCGTGCTCGGACGTCAAATTACGCGGCGCGGTGGCGAACATTGATTCCGCGTCGTGGAAATTAAAAAAATGACGGGAGGCGGGCAAAAGTGCTACGAGATGAGAGGGATGATGGGGTAGCGCGCTGGAAGGGCGGCACTTTAATTAGTCGCATGCGTGGCCCGATAATCATCGATAACGATATGTCGCCGATGCGTCGCATGGATGTTTATGAATGCTGCCCTAATGAAGCGCCACCAGAGTGGGTGAGAGGATGGGGACGACGGAAGGGTCCGTCAACGTGGCGGTACGTGAGAGGATCGAGGGGGGAGGGAGAGGGCATGGGTGGTGGAGGATGGATGTGACACAGGCCCTCAACGCCGAATAACTTCCTGGGTGATTAACTGCTGAATCGCCAGGAACGTGAGCGAGGTTTCGAGTTAATTGCAACCCTCGTAGTCTCTCTCTCTCTCTTTCTCTCGCTCCCTCTCCTTCTCACTCTCTCCATCGCTCGCTGTCGGTATCTCTTTCTCTCTCCAGCTAGCTCTCTTATTACTCTTCCTTTCTACGATGATGCTTAATTATTTTGACGGTTGCGGAACTAGTAACTGGTGTAAATTTGTTGACCGAATCAACCTGGTTTAATGAAGAAATCAATGATCTTTTTTTACTCTCGCAGGCAAAATTACACAGCGGTAGATCATCTTAATTCAATTTCGCTAACCTGCCGGCGCTAAATCCGATACGAACGGTTTTATCTTCCATTTATGTTCCACACGTCACGATCACTCGACCGTCTTGTTTTCCTAATTTTTCCAAGTGCTCTTTTCGCTTCGTGTATCGAGGTTTCCATTCATTTCTTCCTTCCTCCTCCTTTTATTCTCTGCATTCGTTAGTGCCTCGCCATTATCTTCGTTATTCTTCTTTTTTTCTTTTGTCACGTGTAATCATGTATTATGTACAATATTCTCAGGAGAGAGAACCAGCGTTGGAATGCCCCGCGGTGTAAATTCTACTCCGCGTTCTAACAGTACTTTACTCCATTTCTCTCGCACAGTCGGCTTCCTCGTATTGCGCGTGTAATTACGTAGATATTTTCGTTGCGTGCCATCACCGCGAAGATCGGCGGAGGGAGAAAAAATGCGCTCACTATCTCTCTCTCTCTTTCTCTCTCTCTCTCTCTCTCCCCCCTCTCTTTCTGTCTCTAAACGGCGACCGTAGCAACGGTACGAAATGGTAGCCGCCGCGGAGAAATATGGGCGACGGCTGGGTACGGGCGTTCGCCGATGGTTCTTAGTATAATTAAAGGGATTCTGGGAGGCATTACGCAAACCGGATACTTTTGAGCCAGCAAATTAGCCTCTCTCGTGTCCGGCACGGCGGAGCTGTGTATCGTTAGGGAATTCGCGCGTGTTCATTGCAACTGCGGCCGTACTGCGAGTAGGACTGATTACGTGTCGTTAATGCGCGTCGTCTATTAGCGCGCGGCGAGTCTCGTCGAAAATTCAACACGGCCTCTACTTCTCGGCATTTCTCCAATTATTATTTATTCCGGCATTCTCTCTCTCGCGAAAAAGCTTGCGTAATGTACGCAACGGAAGTGGCGTATAATAATATCGGAGCAGGGAATCGAGGACTCGTGCGCCACGACACGTTAGAGAGAAAGAGAGAGAAGAGAGAGGGGGAAATTTCAGTTTATGCTACAAATGGGTTATATTTGAACGTAGTTTTCACGTATAACTAACGTATATACGAATAATACATGCCGGTAATCGTGCACATGAACCTACTTCTGTGTATCTTGCAAAGTTAGCTGATTCAATTATGCAGCGTTCTCTCTCGGGGAAAGAGCGTTAATTACTACTTTTCACAATTTAATCACGTTCTACAGGAATTGCGTAAAATTCGTCGAATCTTCTGAATTTTCTCCACCGCGTGCGCCCTTTGATTGTCCTAAAATTGACGGAAGTTTTATTATTCGTTTTCTCTCGAAAGACGAAATCTCCGGGCTCTCCTCACGGACTCACTGCCGTATAAAAATTCGGTTATATCGAAACTCGGAATTGAGGAGAGTATGAGATATAAGATTCCACTATATCTGGCTTCTGTCGTTCTTCGTACATTTTAAGTATTTGTGCGCGTATTCACGCATACACAGTTGCCAACAATTTTCCTATGGTAAACTTTTTCTCCGTCCCACCTCAATGTTCGTGAACCAACTGCCATGTTGACATTTTAGCCCGACGAAACCGCGTACTTGCGAATTATCGTCCTTAGTGTGAGCATTCTACTGTCTCTCTTGCACCACGACGTAACACTTTGATCTGTCTTGTTGCAGGTAAGGGAGAAGGAGGTGAAGCAGAGGGGGGTAGCGCGAAAGCAAATTTCGTCGAGACCGAGGGGATCCTCGCGGGCTTCGGATCGTCGTCCCGTAACGGGGCCGCGTAAGTGAATTCCAAAGATTCGTACGCGAGACGCGGAAAGCTCGGCAGCCGGTCCGAGCAATCGTAAATCGTATCACAATAAAATGGCCGCGCTGCTCCGGGCTGGCCCTTTTGAGCACACTTCTGGCCGACGGCATCGCCGAACTATTGTGTTGCGCCAGCGAAATGAGCTCCCGCCGAGATTTACGGTCGCATCCTTTATGCCCCGCGAAACTGCACCGAAGATAGCGCGAGCTTGCGTCGTTGCTCGCGCCGCTCTCGTGACGAATGGCAATATCGCGCGGCCGAATCCTCTGTGATCCGCGATTAAAGTTTCCGCACCGGCGTCTGCCGTGCTAGCGACAAATTTCATTTACCGCGGAGCTTTCTTATCTCTTTAAGTCGCAATATTTCAGGAAATACTCTATATTCTCTTCTCCTTCCCCTCCCTCCTTCTTCCTTCTCTTTATTTATCATGCCTGTCTCTCTGTCTGTCTGTCTACCTTTCTCTTTTGCGCGCTCCCCCGTCGTTCGGTTACACGACGGCGCAACAATATGCGAGAGATTGAATTCATTCCATAATCACTACGGCAATCAAAATTAATCACGTTGCTAAATGTACATTAATCATGACGTTAAATCTGTTTGGCTTTAATTTCAGAAAGGCAGGGTGTAATGATTACAAATTAGTATCAATACAATTTTATACAGATATATGCTAATATCGGTCGGTGCACAGTCGCGAAACGTAATCAGTATATCTAATTATTGATTCATAATTAATAATTAATGGACACTTATTTGCAGTAACTATGAAAAATGCATTAATACGCGAATGCAAGCTACCGACCGTTTGTCTTTATACGCGATTGAGGCACGTAAAAACGTGAATAATAATTGCAGGTCGAGTCTCAAAGCAACTATTCACACGAGTTGTGTGATAGCTCGATTATATAAATTTATAATCACCTTAAATTCGCGAAAGAATCGGTCGGAAACAATTCTCAACGGATTACTTCAGGACTTTTGCGACAAATCAAGGATAGGCGCAACGTCCCTTCTGTTCCAATTTAGAGCACATATGTGCAAATCCAAGCGCGACGTTATTAACGTTTCTCTCGCCGACGCCAATTTGTTAATACTATGATACATTATTAAATGCGTGACGCTTTGCAAATTGCTATAATTACCATAAGCGATCAGCGGACATTAATTGCGACATCGGCATTATAATATAATATGAAAACTACCATCAAGCGCGTTGACTTTCCAAAATTTCCGGTGAGTTCGGTGCAAATTGAACAGAAATATTCATCGCGCGGCGGCAAACGGCGCGCGAGGCGCGAACTATAAATTTCGAAGTGACTCGAATCAATTATTTACATTTTTTTCATGTTGGCCCGCTCATCGCGACGATTACTCTTCGGCTTCCGACGGTAATTACTTTGACCTCAATTGTACATTCGTAAAATACCGGCGCGTCGTAAAATAACTATGTCGCATAAATTGCGGATATCGAACGGCCGATAAATCGCAATCATGCCGAGAGAAAAGCGCGCGAGATAACAAATCACTTTTCTCAGTCCTTTCTCTTCGGGAGAATTTATCCCGGTCTCTCTTTCATAATTCATTTGTGCATAAGACACCTTTCGACCTTTTCTCGCGAAATCACAATCTCGATTTTAGCTTCCCGCCGTGATTTTACTTTCACCTCCGCGGCACGTGGAATTTTGACTTAACCCGTTCCTCAAGCGATTCAATTAAAGCGCACGACTTACGGATTCTCTTTCTCTCTCCCTTTTTCTTTCTCTCTCTTCTCGCGACCGCGGTAAACGCGGACAAATCTCCACGGGAATCCCGGCGCGTCTGAGGAACTAATCGGACGGCGCGATCGACCGTTGATGCTCTCGTTAGCTGGCGGTTTTTTGCGGACAACCGGCCATTTGTGCGAATTAAGCGATCCCCACGATGCTCGGCCGGAGATCCATCGGCGGAAACGAAGCGCGCTAATTTCTCACCGTCGCGATTCGCTCTACTCGAGCTTGCGCTTCACATCTCTCGCTGTCGCGTCCGGTTTCCTTCCTCTCCTTCTCTCTCTCTCTCTCTTTCTCTCTCTCTCTCTCTCTCTCTTTTTCACACCCCCGTCATCGTTCCGTAGCATTCATTCTCGTCCTCCGCGTCGAAACCGTGCGCGTCTCGTTCGTCAACGGCTGCTCGACGCGCAACCTACGGACGCGGATACGCGAATACGCGATGCGTCCGGCAGGAAATAATTGATGACGCGCGACTGGTGCACGTGTCTTGCATCACGGTGCGTCGCGGGACGGAAAAGCACCCCGGGCGATTTATTATCGCCGTTGTCGATAATCGACAATCGCCCGAGCGGCCGGCCGGCCGTGTCGTATCGTGGTGAAACGGCGATTCGTGACGCGCCGGAATCCCGGATTTTTTACGGCCTATTAGCTCGTCGAACGTTCGGGAGTCTCTCGCGATGCTCTCCGCGCTGTCCCCCGTTATTAAATAATAATTCACCCCCGCGCACATACCATACACTCACACATGCATACATTCTCGCGCGTATGGGTGTGCGCGCGCGTCACCTTGCGGCCAATCGACATCGTTGTCGACGTAGGAGAATTCCACGCCGGAAATCACGTTCACGGAGTTCGACGAATTCTGGAAGGCCATTCTCGTCCCCATTCGTTCACCCTCACCGACGGTGTTACTGCGTGTCCCGGCAGACGGGAACTTGTTTTTTATAGCTGTCGCCGCACACGGTGGAAACTCGGGGGGTGTTCGATCCAGATTTCTCCCTGTAAGCGATACCGCGACACAAATTATATTTAGCGAAAATAAAAACGGCTCTGCAAAGTCTGGCGAATTTTGCTCGTCGTTCCGATATGATTTATTTAGAACGATCGACTCTCAAGGAAAAATTCTTACGTCAATGGAAGAAATAGAAGAATGGATCACCTTGTTCATCACATATTTAGATCGTGCCGCATTTAGACGGTCACCCGTGTTAATACGCAAGGAGTTCTCAACTCTATTGTATAATCTATATCGATAGTGTGTCGTGATAATGCGCGACAGGAATATCCATTTGCTACTTATCTATATGAAGAACATAAAGTTAATGGAAGAGTTACGAAAATAGATCAATCTGTTCATCATATAAATCGATCACTCTGTTAATATGCAAGAGAATTTTTATTTCATTGCACCATCTATCCGAATATCGATAGAGTCGCAATAATGTAACAGGAATATCCATGTACTTAATCGTAATTTGCCTGAGGAAGATAATTCGACAGAGTAATGTTACACAGATAGAACACTAATAATATCACTTGCCCAAATGTGATTGCCACATCGAGGTTTTTGATCCTTATTTTTTGATCGACATTTTTTATCATTATTTTTCGCCCATGCACACAAGATGATTTTAGTGATCATAACGCTCTGAAAGTAGAACACTCCGGCCTTCTTTGTTGCCTGTCCATATCTATTTGAACGGTATTCTCTCAGTGACGTATGACGCAACGAAATTCTACGGATCTCTCTCAACCATTTGTTCTACTGACCGCAACTGAGAGACAGCAGTACTCCTTGAGGTTGAGGCAACTATACATCTAAGAATGAACATTACGTATCATAAAAACTTTATGATTGAGCATATAATAACAGCAGCTTCTAATGTCATATCTGTTTAACTTGAAATCACACAAATTTTCTCTCTAACCACAGAACATGTGGGTGTAGCAACCATAGCAGTTTTCTCCGTGTATTTTTATCGTGCTTAACAGCAGATCTTGCATTAACATACGCAGACGTCGTCAGACCATCTAATTAATTCCGTCTACTTGGTCCGCTTTTAATTATCAACGATTATCGGGGGAACAATGATTCCCAACGGTTTCGATCAAATTTGAGTCAAGAGCAATTGTTCGTAACGACGGTTGCTCACTCACTCGCTCGTGTCGCCGGGTATGTACTTCCAGCGACGAGAGTTGAAGTCCGAATCGTCGACAGATAGGAGCGGACCAAGCAAGCGTCCGATGCCACTTGAAGATGTCCTCTAATAGGAGCCCTCTCGAAATGTCGTAAAATCTTTATCGCGAACTTTGCCCCTTCTCTCTCATGCGCTCCTTTCTTCCTCTCCTCGCGATCGTTGTCGACCCGGACGAAGACAGCCCGTCGATATGAAGACCTGGGTAAAATGAATTCGACTAAGTCCATCGTGGGACTCCGGCTCCGTATTTAATCACACATCACTCGGCTTGCGCCGCGACCGCAACTTCCGCCAAACTTTTAATATTCCGGATATTGGAATCCAGATAAGTTTAATTAAAGATTAGGTCGCGCGAAGCGTCCTACCCCGACCACGCCGCCGACTAGTTAATTCCCGAAGGGATTGCTTCTTTTTCTCACCGCGCGTTTTTGCACTGCGCGAAAGGACTCTTCCGTTCTGACTTACGGAAATTTTTAATCTCGGTTTAATTATTCTCCCGCGTCTTGCGCAGAATTAATCCCGCGGAGAATGTATGCGATTTTAAATCATTTTACTAGTACCTCTTTCTCTGACTCTCTCTTTCTTTAATTCTCTTTCTCTATTAGGACGGTAATTGCTTTTTTTCACATCGTGAGCTTTTCGGAGACTTTCTCAACTTCTAGAATTTTTAATCCGGTTTTAATTGTTCCCGCATTTCTGATATTGCGATAGCTGGCCAATGAATTTTATTGAGTGCATATTTTATAGCACGGTTATTCGCGCGGTTGGAAGTACTTTTTATGCGAAACGAATTTTTGCTCAACAAACACGTGAATAAATTGGCAAACATGGCAGTTTCTTGTGATCCAACGCCAATCACGTGATCATGGCTGCCGCCACTTTCACGTGTCGTCTGTTAACGAGACTTCCATCGAATCTGTGTTGATTTATATACATGAAATAAAATCCTGATAAGAATTTCCGGACAGAAATGAAGGATGCAAGCGGAACGGATGTCGCGAGCAAGAGGAAAGAAGAACGGACAATTAGAGAGGGGGAGGAAAGATCGGAAGAGGAAATTAAATCTAGTTCGACTGAATCTATTACGGCCGAATGCAATTTTTGCGCGGCTCCCGTGGATCGTTCGTCAGCCGGCGGCGCACCATGACTCTCGCCAATGGATTACCGCGGAATTCCTTTGTGCAATCGCGGCTTCGCCGTCTTACGGTCCCTTCGTTCCGTTTTATCGCCGCCCCTTTCCTGAGAGTCACTCGTTATGTCTCCTTTCTTCGCTCGAGTTTCTTCCTCGAGAAGCGGACCTTATTTCTTCGACGCCCGGCATCGCGTATAATTTTCCACGTGTCGACCAAGAATCGATACTCTCGCCGGGGAACCGCGTACCTTCGTATATTCTGCCCGTTCTCTCCCAGTTCCTCTCCCCAGCAGCCTCCCCTTTTCATCCGGAGATCAGGATAAAACCGCATGAATGACGCGGATATCGACTGGCGGGGCTCACGTAAACAGACTAGCGGCGCAAATGAGTATCGACGAGCTCTCGTGTGAGCGCGAGCGCGCTCTCATTGCAAAAGATGCGATTATTAATCTCACTCGGATTATCAAACCCGCGGCAATTTGTTAGTTAATTTTACAACGGTGTAATCGTTTCATAATGGTAATGGCCGACGACGCCCAGGTATACGAATCCGATTAAGCGTGCAATAACAGTCGCGTAATCATACCATAATTACCGCGTGTGTTGAAATCGCCTGGCGAACGTGCGTCATCCCGAGCGCATTTGCCTGCATTTTATAGCGTGCCCCTCTTTCCCCCCTCTCCCCGCGGATATAGATACCGGGATACCGGTATATCTCATATTATATTCGCGCATTTTCCGACCAGGCCGATCGGTCCATTTCAACAACCGACGACGGCAACGATGGCGGCGGCAGCGGCGACAACGACGACTGACTCCCCAGTTAGGATTATGTCCGACGTCCGACTGGATTCCGACGTCCTGATTGAAACAGAGACGGACGTGTGCCATCTACGAGAACGGGCGCTATTCCGCCGACTCCCCTGTTCGGTCGTCCGCGGAAATCAATGAAAAATCCGCGCTCGACCGGGCGACAATCGGGGGAACGACGTTCCCACTCGGGACGGGACAGGACGCTTCATCGTCGAGAGCGCGGGGGATTTTTATTTCTCCGGGCGGTCAGAGAGCCGGTCAGCTACGCTTCTCTTCATGGCGAGGCTCGAAAGAGAAAACGGCCCGGTGGGAGCTCGCGCGCCTTTCAGTCGGTTTATGAAATCCGAGATCCAATTTGGCGGGGAATTTGCCCCGAACCCCAGACCGACGCTAGCTTGACACCCGATCCCGGAGCCGCGTCCACGCGTTTTGCTGGAATGTGAAATGAGCTGGCGCGCAATGGGAAATTAATTTGGCTCTACGTACGCGTGAAGTTCCGGCTTTAACACGTCCCTGTCATCGACTACGCACCCTTTGCCGATCTTGAATGTCTGGATGTATCACGCATCTTGCGTGAGGAAAAGAAGATAACGGCGGGCTAAACACACGGAAAAAGAAGTTTTGTTGGATTGACCAAGTGGTGAAATATGAACAAACTAGAAAATTCGATTTGAAGTTACCAGAATTCTGTACTCAAACTGACAAGTTAATCAAATAAGTTAATCAAATAAGGTTTCTGATTAACTGTAACTTGCAACTGTTCAACTTGAGTATTTGGTTAACCAGAATCTTGTCAACTTGAACGGAATCCTGACAACTTTAGAAATTCTGGTTTATTCATGGCAAATTTCCTAGATAAATTTCACCGCTACGCAAGGGAGAAGAAATTTGCTCGGATTCACACACATTCTAAATGTCTGATGAAATATGAACGAACCAGAATTCTAAAGTTACCAGGATTCTGTTCAAGTTGATTCCGACTAACCAAATACTTAAGTTGGACAGATGCAAGTTGCAGTTAACTAGAAATCTTTTGTAAGCATTATTTTCTCATATTGTTTGAAATGGAGAAGATATTCAAGAGTAATAGTAATAGTTACTGCCTCATTCTGTACAAGAAAATTTCGTGAAGCATTTTTTGAGGTGTCACGCAATTACTCGATTAATTGCCAAACGATTTCCTCGTGACACGACGCGGACGGGACGCGATTGAACGATTGCACGTGCAATTATACGTGTTAATACTACATTGAATATTACATATTTTAGTGAAGAAATACATGTATACATTATTGTATTTTATTGAACGTGTGATAAACGAAATATCGTATTTGTACATAATACATATTTGGAATAAATAACGTTGAGCACATCCGAGTAAAATTTTATAAATTACATGCAACGTACAGAAAGTTGAATGTTCTCGTTGAAAAATATATAATACTCCTTTTTACCAAAATGGAACATTTTTTAACAAAACCGTTTCGTTCCTTGAACGAGACAGACGAACAGCTACACGTCAAATGAAGAACAGAAGACGTGTAGCTGGAAGCGCGCGATTCTTTTTCATCTTGTCACGAAACGTCGCGCTGCATCGTTTAATTACGGGATAGCACTGCATAATTAAACAAACTACGCCGGGCCATGGAGCCTGATAATATCCTGTGTACATGTGAGTTACGCATACCACGGCACATCGTGGAAATTTCGCGATAAGCTACAACGCACGCTTTCGATGAATGCGATCTCGCATGCCTACAAATGAGAGCGCGATGATAGCGTATAAGCGATTGTTCGCGACTGTTATTGACCACGATATTTTATAAACAACGAATCGGTTTCACTCAAAAAGAGAAGAAGGAAAGCGGAAAATCTCGTATAACGCGCTAAGCGCGACCGAGCGAGTGTTTTATGACAATGATTTATCGCTGCGCGAGAATTTGCGCGAATCACGTCACCTGCAAACGGTAAGCCCGGCCTTTCGATCAATTCTGTTTCGTAACTAAATAATATACCGAGAACACTCGTCGCGTACACACGCGGGCTCGCGTTATTCCGCGGTAAAGAGAGAATAGTAGTGCAAGCTGTGTTATTTCCTTTTTCCTCTCTTTTTTTTTTTTTATTTTTGACGATTCGAATCGTTCTCCCCGATATCTGGTGTCTATTCGTCCGAAACACTGGCCATTTAAACTTTTCAAATGTACGACGTCATGAACGGCCTGAACGATGGAGGGAGGGAGGGAGGGGGCGAGCGAGCGTTTGCGAGTGTATCGAACTTCCGGAATTGCGTGTACACGGAGAAGCGGCTGTAATCGCGGGATTGCATGCGCAAGAAATATCCAGAGGCATATCCAGCGGCGAGCCGGATATCAAACGCGGAGATTCGACAAATTTCGCACCGCTCTGTTACACGATACAGCCCGTAGTCATGGAACGGCTCGTGTAACCATCGTAACTTCTTCATACAGTGTGCCTCGAAGATTTACGTAAGACGAAGACGATGACAACTTCAGCGCGGAGCTCGTGATGAATTAATAATTGATCCTTTGGATGTCCTATGCGCCACTGACGTGGCTTCCATTTAAGCAATTTCTTAGGACGAGACACCGCTATAGTGGCTCTCTCCTAAAATTTGCATTGAAGTTCAGAGTGAATAGCTTAAGCAGTAGTTTGCTAACTATTTTTTGCAAACTCAAATTTTATTAATTCATTCACGTCGTATTAATACAATAAATCACGTAGTGTAAAGTGAAACAATCCGCATAGAAAATTTCTTGGAATCTAATTGAAATTCAGACTGATCTTTCAAAATAATTATGAGTTCTGCATAGTTTCTGTAATGTTTCAAACGTGCGATTCCAAGTGGGGAAACTCAAAGTTTTCTCAATATTTTTTTTGGTCTTCATTTCGCGTTAGAATTATATAAAACGTGTTGACTTTTCAAGTAATTTCATTATTCAGTAAAACCCTCAAAGTGTTTCGCAAATATTTTATTTTTTGATATTTCATTGAATACAATAACTGGTGTAAAAATTCTCTGCATGGATTCCCTGTTTAATACTATAAAAATATACTGACATTACTGACTGAAAAAATGTGTGAATTTTCATAGTAGTTCTATTTCGATTCTAGACAAAAAAATCTATGTTTGAAATAAGAATAGGATCCCCAATTGATATCGTAGTGGAATAATCGATTTCGGACAAATTAGAGTATTCATATTTGTCACGAAATAGAATGCCCTAATTTGTCTGAGATTGATTATTCCACTACGATATCAATTGGAAATCCTATTCTTATTTCAAACATAAATTTTTTGTCTGGAATCGAAAAGAAATATTATGGAAATTCGCACATTTTTTCAATCAGTAATGTCGGTATACTTTTATAATATTAAACAGGGAATCCATGCAGAGAATTTTTATACCAGTTGTATTCAATGGAATGAAATATCAAAAAATAAAATATTTGCGAAACACTTTGAGGGTTTTACTGAATAATGAAATTACTTGAAAAGTCAACACTTTTTATTTAATTCTAACGCGAAATAAAGAATATTCATAGGTTTTTTGTCTAGAATCGAAAAAGAAATACTGAAAGGAATACGCACATTTTTCCAGTTAGTAACATATATATATATATATATATATATATATATATATATATATACACTCAATCAGTAACATATATAAGGTATGTTATATGTAAGATATCACGCTGAATTTCGTGATTTAATATACTTAAAGTTTCTATATAAAGTTTATGCATATCAATTTATCGGGGTAGTTTTATTCAGATCTTATGGCTTCCTTTTATTACGTGTGCGAAAGAGTCTTCTGAGTCGCGAATCCTTCGTAGGTCTCTCCTCGAGGAGTGCGTGGTCGTATCTACAGCGTATAGTCTAATGGCTAAAATAGTTCGTCATCCCGCGGGAACTAGCGAGCAGTGCGTCGCACGTCTCGCTCTCTTGTCTCGCGCGCGTCCTCTCTGTCGTAATCCGTAATCGAACGAAAACTCTCGACGGATAAATGACTGCGTAGCATCCATTCGGGGGCGTCATAAAAATGTAAACCGACGTTATTTATGCGACACACGTGGCACGCGCTGCGCGCAGCCCACGCCGGCGTTGACCTCGTTTTAACGGCAGGCTACTTCCGTTCGCCGCATTGTCTCGGTGTGTACCTTTCCTCTTTTCTCTCTTTATTATTTTTTCATAAATTTTGCGGACAAAACCGCAGCGGGGGAGAAGATCGGCAATTCTTCCCGTTACCAACCCTGTCGCCGACCGTCTCATCTTGGACGAAGCGCGCAAGAACTGTAACACGGTGAAATTACAATACCCCCAATTCGACGTGTGAAAGGAGGATCTTAAAAATATAATAATGGAACAAAAAGAGAATTTCACGACGCGGCAAATAGTCCTCGCAGTTGTCGAAAATAACGTTGAGATAAACAGACAACTGGAAGATGAAATATTCGCGACTTTGCTCATTCCTACAATGAGAGGGAAAAATAGTTGAACGAAAATTCTAGTTATTTTTGGTCCAGATCATATTTTTTATAGTAAAATGATAAAGTAGTAGCATGTATATAAGATCTTTATTGTTAACATTATAATAAAATTTAATAGAGAAATAATTTTCTTGATCATAATTTATAGCAATTACTTCTCTTTAGGATTACAAATATCAAGCATTTTTCTCAGTGTATTTCAACTTCTTCTGTACTGAACCGATGCGTGAACGAAATTCGTCTTACTAATATATCAAAATCCCAAACACACACCGACGACTTCTCTCGTAGACGCGCTCGTTCACTCCGACAGCAAAATATTCCAGGTGCTCAGGAGCGAGACAGAAACGACGTAACCCCCGCGGATTTGCCGGCGCAGATCCCCGGAATATCGTCTCGCGATAATACTCGCGGATACTCGCGGTGCATATGATGCACTTTCCAACGCGCCGATGCGACGCCTGTCGTAAAAATAGCATTCCTCGTTGCGCACGCTCGCGGTGCGTACGCGTGCACGAGCACCGTGCGCGCACCATGTCACGACCACGTAGAATTTCATCACGCGGTGCAATTTGGTATTACATGCCAGTCGGGAGGAGTCGCTTTATGGGCGCACTATCGGTAGAAGACGTTCGGCTCCAAGCGGATCTCCGCCGTTCCGTCTTTGTGCCGCGTCGTAAAGGTGAAACGACCGCGGGCTTACGATTTGTTTCGAGCGCGACGACCGACAGACGACGACGGAAGTTTATCCCGTGCTCCCAAACTTCCGTCGCGCGACGGATTCGAGGACGGCTCCGAGAGCTTTTGACGGAATTGAACGTCGAGGAGGATCCCCCGACGCGCTTCCTCGGTCAATTTCGCGCCGAGCGACAACAGAAACGGCGCCTAAAATGAACGCGGCGGCACACTTCGGCGAGACGTACATCAGAAAGCACCGTTACACGATGGGAGAAGCCAAATTTCTCCACGCGGAAGTCTAATTTACTGAATAAAATTGCTAAAATAAATATGCTAAATTCTCTTTCCTTCATTTTAGTGCTGCCGCACTATACTATGTCGTCGAATATCTGTCAGGTTTTTGACTTAGATATAAATATATGCTTACATTACATTAGATTAGATTAAGATTTTAGATGAATCGAACCTTCCACGTCAAATCATATTTTATGAATGCCATTTATTATATATTTTAATTAATTTCTCCCTATAATAGAAATTAAAATAAACGCATAAATAAATCTTTAAAAAGGGGGAATTAATTAAAATATTAATAATTGGATTTTTTCAAATTTTATAATATTTTTTATTATATTTCATTTTTTATATTACTTTATTATATTTCAAGTTTTATTATATTTCAAGTTTTATATTTTTCTAAAGAGAACACATTTTTTTTTCGAATACATGATGACAAAAGCTTCCTTAAAATTTGTAACGTAAGTACATTTTGAAACCATTATGAAAATATTCTTTGTTGAAGATAACTATTGTTTCAAAGAAAAAAAAAAGTAAACTCTGAATGAGCACTTTTTTTAGCAATAGAATGATATTTTTTTGTGTGCAGCTAAAACATACTATTTTTTCCACAATTAGTTTCGACGTAGGCTTTACTCAACTTGAATTTGAATTTGACCATCTTGAGGGAAATTTAAATTCGACTCCACTTTGATATTTAATATTGAAAATAAACAAGTCACATCTCGTCGGGTCTCCGCTAAACGGAGATTATCTTCAAATTCGCCAGGCGATCTATAATATATCGCGGAGAAATATAACCACGCGAACGATTTCGCATATACTCCGTATTTGCACGCGCATGTATGCGTGCGTGTGTAGACATACGTCTTTATCGGCATCTCTGATAAAGACATCCGATATCTCTGACGCCGTGCCTTCACTCGGCGGGGCTAAATGCATACTTTCGGAAAAGTTTCGTGCCAAGGGGGAGGTCGGTCGGATAAGTGGCCTCTAAAGCGGGTATACGACGGAATCCCGCAAACACTCGCGGAGAGGCAAACATCGGCGAATCGCGCGGAGTCGTTCGCCCGCTCGTCCTCACTCCGCCGGCTTGGCTTTTCGACGACAGTACCTTCCGATTCGGTCCATTCTGTTGACACTCGCCGGAACTCTAAACAGCTTCCGGCGGAAGTTTTCCCGCAACCCCCGTGGGCAAGCGAACTGGGTGGCCGAAGCACCCTTCGGTGGATACTTAAGCCACCGCCATCGTCGTCGCCGCCGCCGCCGCTGCCGCCACCACTGAGTACGCAGAAAGCGCGAAAGAGTCTCGTGCGCTCGTTCGCGTCGGAATCATCGCGCGATTCTCCCCTATCACGCGGGATTTCGTTAATCTCACCCGACCACGCGCATTTGGAATTAGTCCTCCCCCGTCGGTCGACTCGTGTGTGTATACTCGCGATAAATCTATCGTCCTAGACAAATCTTCCGCTCTCGTGATCCCGCGGGGTGCAAATGCGAGACGTGGCGGGACGCACTTGGGCTCCTGCGAGCTGGAAGGAGGGTGTTATAATGCAGATTATGCGACGTGTTTTCACGCGCGCATTTGGCGGGATACGTGTGCATGCATGAACTTTATGCAATTGTAAATTTTACGAGCGCGACGCGAGTCTCCCGTTGGGGGAGGGGGGGGGAACAACGCACTTACGCGAAATTTGCCGCGGTTGGGCGCGTTAATTACGCGCGAATTACGATAAAGATAGGCGAGGATTAAATAGGGATAGAGACACGAATTGCCAGGTAGTAAGCGCGCGATAATGGAGAGCTAATGACGTACGTTATAAATTAATGAAATTCAGCAGCAGTTAATAATAATAACAACGGAGACGATATCGCAATTACCAAGCGACAGGGAAGAGCATGCGGCGGAAATAGCGGAAGATAGGTAGAGAGAATAGGCAGGGTCATTTGGGACTAACTGATTCAGTATCTCAGAATTTACGGGGTGCTGATATTTATTATGGTGCTCGATTAATGGGGATTTATGATATTTAATTAAATATCCTGACGATATATGGCGCATGTGTTGATTTAGTTGAAATATAAATTCTTTAAATCGGATAGAAGGACAATAATAAAAATTAGTTTTCTCTGGGCAGCTATATATATTGCGCGCGTTTCGCGTGCCTATCTATGGATCGTAAAAATGTTTCGAAATATTTTATAGCTCTGCGCTGTAACATTGGAAAACGTGGCCGAATAAATTGGATGAAACCAGCAATTGATTTTATATAAAGCCAGATAAATATCTCGAAGTGTGCATGTCGCACTTTTCAACGAACTGTCGGGACAAAAGATAAAAATGATTTTCATTCGAGATACCTGGTGAAATATGTAGGTGGATTAAGGGTTAACTGTCGCTATTACATATGTATATATGTGTGTAGATTTGGAATTATTGATCAATCGTGTCACGTGTAAATTTTATCGTCCCGACAAGCAAAATGCTTTTCCATGTTCGACCGTGACAACCATGTACTCTTTTCATTATTTGTCGTACATCGTCGACTCTTCTCTACCGGTTGTGTCCGCTTATTTTTTAATGCCGCTTTGTTTAAATATAGTATATACGATAACGCCGAAATTTGTGTTGCATATTGCATTCCTTTCAAGAACGCGACGCAAGTAAAATATCTACTTTAGATTATGTAGTAATTTCGTAAGAAATATTTCAGTGATTGAGTGAGTGTTGTAACTTTTAAAAGAGCCGTATGAAATAGTTCCAGTTAAAATTTTCGTTGGGGTTCTTAAAATGGCACGTAATCCAATTGATACAACATTGCGAAAACTTTCCTTTTGTCTCTTCTACAAAATTTGCATTTTCTCAGCTATGTCGCTTTTTCCGCTGGGAGCAGAATGAAATATTTTTCGTAACGCGTTCGTTTCCAAAACATGTCCTTCTCATACAGACATTTTTTTGTTTTTCGACAAACTTCCCGAATGTAAAGTGCACGGATGCTTGTGTATAAGTAAAATTTGTTAAATTGAATACATTTGCAAACTATCACGGTAATTATTGAGGTATTGATGAAAGAAAATTAGTTAATCAATACGTACGATGCGGCGACACGAGCTTTGTACGACAGTCCGAACAGACATATCTTACACTTTGTTTTTTGATCTCCCAGCAACAATAAATATAGATATGCAGAAAGATTTCACCTAACGACACCGTCCGCTGTTCTTATATAACGTTGCATCCATTTTTCGCTATTATCCGATTTCCATCGTTGCTATACTGAAAGAAAAAAATATCTAAATAGATAATAAATATTTATTCGGTGGATAACATATTTACTTAGATAACATATTTACTTAGATCTAAATTCTTTATTTAAATAAGACAAATAATATCTTTCATGAAAATCTAAGGTTTTTAAGATTTCCAGAAAATGTAGATTTTTTATTTGAAAAATATATTTTACATAGGTAAATATGTTATTATATAGTATTTCCATCGAATAAATATTTACTATTTCTCAGATATTTTTTCTTCAATGTAGAAAATAGTTGACAAACTCAAAGTATGTCTTATCTCAGGCATGTTTCACAGAAACATCCCTGATGGTCGTTCCACCGCATCGCGCACATCGATTGATCAATATTCTTTCATTGATATATCTCAGTGAATACTATGATAGAGAGAATTTTCCTATTCAGCTTAACGAGTTCTACCAGTGCATGAGCGGACGCTCGCTTAAATCCATAGAGAGATACCCCGTATATCAAAAACTCTCGCGCACGTTTATTCAACACCAGCGTCGCCTGCGATTCAGCCGCCTGCGGAAAGCCTCCTTTGAGGATATTTAAATCAAAGCCAAGCCGCGTAGGATCTACCAATGATAGCTTAAGCTTTTATTAAGCAGCTCGTCGGTGTATTCGCAGCGTTTACCCGCTCTCGTTATTGCGTCGACGCGCGTGATAAATCTGTCAACCAGCGCTAAAGTTCAGGTCGTAACTTAGGAGGAACTTTGCGGTCCACAAAGGTGGAATCGCGGGGTCGCGGCAACATGGACGAAAGTTCAAGGGGTCTCATGCAAATTTCATCTTCTTCGGCTAATAAAATACACCCCCGTCTTGACGTAGGGTTAAGGCGCCTCTCTCTCTCTCTCTCTCTTTCTCTTCACCCCCTCCTTCCCTCAGACTCGCGCGGATCTTGCAACGCTATACCGCCACTCGACAGTTTACTAAATTAATTTCCCGACGTCCGTCGGGCGTGTTGGCGCTATTCGTTGGGTCACATTTAACGGGATGTAAACGCGTTATCGCATCGGGTATATTATTCCCGCGGTTTTATGACTTACGGGGGCTCGCAGTCACTGTGAACGTAAGTTTTACTGCTTCTCTCCGAGGGAACGGGCGTAATAAAGCAAAGATAAAGAACAGCGGGAGTTCGATTAACTTCTCGCAATCGTAAATCCGCGCGATAAATTATTCCGACTTAACAATTCCGGGGGAAACCCCCGTAAATCCGGCCGGGCCAAATCGGGGCTCGCGCGCCGCGCCGGAAAAGCCGAACTTTCTCATGCTAATATTCTTCCAGTTCCAGCCAATAAAATTCGCAAGTATACGACGCCACGTATCCGCCGTAAGTTTTGCAGCGAGCGCATTATACAACGCGTTACGACGAAAGACGACTTTTAAAACGCGATCACGGAGCAGCGCATACGTCGATGATCAAAATGTGAGCGCCTTTTGCACGGCGTATGACAGAAGTTTGTCATTTATTCGTAGAGTTCTTCGTGTATTTCCAGGTTTGCTTCCACATGGTGTCGAATCACGTGTCACGTTATCGCGTGAATATGAACAACGATCATAACTGATCATGTTAATCTCAATCAGTTATCTGCTTCGTATAAAGTAATATTATCGGTTCCTGTAAAAGTCTTGTAACGCAATGTAGTGATTGAGACTTTATTAAGCCTCCTGATTCCTCGCTGCGAAACTATCGATTGATGATGTCAGAACTGCGAAAACATATATCTAAAATTTTTGCAAAATACGCTGAAAGGATATTATCATAAAGTGGCCCTTAAGGTCAGTTGAGTACGTTTGTAAAATATTCCGAAAACTTTCGTTCTAACAGTCAATAAATAACGATAAAATCAATGTGACATACAACTTTTCTTTTTGGCTTATTTTGTCACTTGTTTTACGGCTATTTATTTATTGTTAGAGTAGAAATAAAGTTTCTGGAATATTTTTCCAATGTGCTCAATCGATCATAAGTGTCATTTTATGAACATAACCTCTTCGATATATTTCACGAGGGCATTATGTTTTCTCGCTTCATTAATAAAGATGGCCACGGTAAAAACGCAGGAGCGTTAATAATAAAAATTATTAATAATTAGAACCTGACAACATCATCCTATGCAAATCAGATAACTGATTGGAATGATCGGGACCATGAAAGATAAATTTCTTCTAGCCTAATTAATATCATTGGAGATAGCACGATATCCGATCGATATAAAAAGTCAATTTTAAGAGCTTCGAGATCTGATCAAGAAGGAATCGAAATACACACACGCTTTTTAATATTCCACTCGTTTCTAATATTTTAGCGGTGAGGGTGAAGCGACCGATCGCGACGAAGGCGGGAGCTCTCCGAGAGTGACGCATCGCGCTATTACCTTGAATGGCGAATGCAGTTTCCCGTGCGTTGCATCCAAGACGTATATATAAAACAGACCGGCAGTGAGTGGGAGAGCGACAGACCGACGAGCGGGCTCTGGGAAAACGACAGCGAAAGAACGACGAATCCTTGAGCCCCGGGCTCGCGTTCCCCGCGCTTCTCCTCTTCCGACTAATAAAATTCCAGAGGCGTCGGTCGATCGTTTCGCCGGTGTCGCGGCGCCCCAGCGAAGTGCCCCAGCGCCCTTGCGCCACTTCGGTCGCTCCATGCGCGGAGGGTGTGTTTTCCAGCTGTGTAAACAGATTTTATGCGGAGTGTAACCGCGAGAGGGAAATTGTGCTTCTCATTGTCTATTCCAAAAGCCACTTGTGCCCGATGATACTCCCAGCTTTTATCCGATTTCAGGCCCGCTTGTATCTCTCGCCGATACGCCGACGAACGAAACACAAAATTCATTTAATTTTAATGCAGAATATCGCCCTTGGGAATTTAATCTCCCGGCGGGACGCGTGCGGTCGTTTCCGCGTATCTTTCTTCATTCGCAAGAAGAGCGCGCGTTTCAATTTCTCGTGAAATGTCAATGTCGAATAATTCACGACGCAATTAATCGTACCGACGTAGCCTGTACGTTATATCGAGAATCAATTGAGCGTTATGATAAGCGTAATAAGGCGAGCGTTGTAGGAATCGGAACTACGAGATCTCGCGATTAGAGCGTGGATTTTCACCGGCGTTGTTAGTCAAACGATTTAATCGCGCGTCTAAATATTTGAACGAGAGAATTTGTCAGACTATCCATCATCCTTATCGTTTATGTAAATGGTCGATTAATTTCCTCGATCAAACGAATAACACAAGGGAGGAGTGCCTTGATGCATATTAAATCCCGACGCGTTATTGTAGCGGCCGACCGATCCAACAACGATTCTCGCTCCAATAGAGATGATAATTCAATCTCCCGGGAGAGAACGTGCAAAAGCCAGGAAATCAATCACAGAGCCGTAATAATTCTCCTGATCGTCTTATCTAAGAGAAGCAGAGATTTCCAACTGGAAAAATACAATCTTTTTACTTTTTATCGTGAATTTTGTCTCGACATAGCTGCGGCAAACGTGTGTAACGTGGCGCGATTAAAAACTTCAACATTTTCGTTTACTCCCTCGCGTCGTGCGGAAATTAGATCGCGCGCTTCTGATACGGCATAATGTACGACACGACGGTCAATGCAATTTTGACCTTTTTAAAATTACCCCGATTCGCGTAACGCAAAGATTTTCAATCATGACGCCGGGCAAAAGCGTGCGCCGTTGCTACCGCAATATCGAGGCGATTTAGCGTAGTCGTGCGCGCACACACGCTCGAGTACGCGGTCGTTAATGTCCCCGAAATGGAGAGGAGCATGAAGCGCGTCGCTTGCGGTGGAATTTTTGCACAGATACCACCTGTGTGTCACCGCAATTATTAATTCACAAAAACGGGCCGCGCTGTTTCCCACCGTCGCGACGCCGGCCCCTCCGAATTTCCAGCACGATTTTCACAATCAGCCGAGGGATGGAAATACAGTGGCTGCGTGAGTAATTATAGGCGTGGGAGGGCGGTGGAGAGAAGGAGAGGCCAGTAGGTGCGTCACGGCTGGTTCGCACAGAGTGCGTGCCACGCAACGCTTACCGCGGTAATCATACATGCGTAACGCGAGACCGCGGGGCTCGTATATCGTCCAGTTATTACCGGCCGTGCGTACGATTGCATTGTTGCACGTGCTGCGGATGCAACTGTGTCGCCGTTGCATCGCGCACCATGGACGTAGTTATCATACAGCGACCGATGCTGCACGAATATGGAGGCTTGACACCCCTCTTCCCCTTTTGTTCGCGCATGCAGAAAGGAAGTGTGTCCCGGCTCAAATATCGTAATTCCAACCCCTCTCGGGTTGCGACTATTGTTGGCTGAAATTCGAGCGTTTTATTTCTCAATTAGAGACCGCTCTCTTAAAGCGAGCCAGCGAAAATGTTTGTGATTGAATCGGTAAAAGAATTGTTTTATCGATGATTCGGTGAGTATTCACAGTGATTTTTCACTGTGTTTCAGTAAAACACGCCCATTTTACCGCTCTACCTTGTTTCTCGCTGATTTTAACCAGAGGAAGTGAGATTTCGCTGCAAAATCTGTAATATACAAGTTCGTCATATGTTGTGCCAAAGCCAATGCCCTGAATTTACGGCGATAGAATTAATGGTTTCTATGGCTGCGTTCAGAAAACATAGCTGATCAGTGAGCGGTCAGTGATTATTAGTCCTTACTGTTAGATCCCTAACTTTGGACTAGTTACATTGACTAATTACTCAACCATTGTGTAACCGTTGTGTCTCCTGAACGCACCCTATGCACTTTGTATGTGTCTACATTTGCAAGCTGCATCAATAATGGAAATAGTCGCTACTATTAACTGATCGCCTGATAGAAACTGAACCTCATCGATGTTTAGCCACGAGATAGTAAATTTGTGTCCTAATATTATTATTAGGCAATAACGTAACGTCCACTTTCTTTAATGACTAGATAAATGAGTTAGCTGACACATACGAAATTACAGTATTACGAGACGAAAACCCATTAAAAATTAGCTCCAGTAATATAACGCTATTTGATATATTATTTGATATATTATTATATATCAAATAATGATAGAGAGTAGATGACATTATTCTAAAATGCATAATGTTACCATTACCATTAACATTTTTAAAAATTAGATAACAGATCGAAATTAAGCTGACGTTAATTTCATGAAAATCTCAAAAAAGCAGAATTGAGCGTTATATTACTGGAGCTAATTTTTAATGGTTTTTTGTCTCGTAATACTGTAATTTCGTATGTGTCAGCTAACTCATTTATCTAGACAACATCTAGACCACAAATCCAATTCTATATTTCAATTAACAATCAATCGTGACGAATTATTAATGAGCTAGGAAATTTAATCTAGCTTGTGCTAGCCAGCTATTAGCTTTTTATTCAGATCGGTTTGATTATATTTATCTCTCTCTCTTTACTCGGGTCTCTTCGGCGAGATTTTATTGATTATACTTATAATTGAACCACCAATTACAAGTGTAGTATTTGCTACACAATGCGAACAATTCACTGATTGTATTTTAGAAAACGTGTGTGCGATGCTGGAGGGTCAGCCAGACGTTTCGTGCCACGAGGACTTCCTAATTAGCGCACGCTCGCTGTCCGCGAACGGGCGTAGCGGTTTGACACGCGTGCCTTCGTACATTTGGAAATTTTACGGTTTAATCGTGAAATCTTGTAATGTTTTATTGGTAAGCGATTCTGCCGCGATGATTTATTCGCGACTTTTTCGTTCGATTCGCGCTGAAAGCATTACGCTGTTCCGTTTACGTGTATCGCTCTCGTAGCGAGTACATATTGCGCTCATAATGCATTTCATTATACTACCACGACGCTTTGTAAAACAGCTCTCCACCGATTGCACGCGCACGATTTCGTGCACGCGAGTCCGCGAAGTCGCGACACGGCATCGCGCGCGAGTTATCGGATTTGTGGCGAAACGTGGCAGAACGGAAAAGTAGTACGCGGGAGCGACCTGTCGCGATAAACAAGCCGATGAGAAAAGGGAAAAACGCCACTGGGTCATTTCTGGACACCTGTTTTGCTGGCGATACTTCGCGCCACGATGCAAATAAAAATCGCTCAATCGTAGCCAGGGCTTGTTTAACACCGTCAGAGCGTCGATTTTAGCTCGACGCCTTTTTCACGGTTTATTTTCCCGCATGTCAGCCGACAACGGAAATGTGTGTGTCCAAAACGACCTCCTGTGGCTGTTTTTCAAATGTCAAGTTTGCAGCAATATCATACGCGTCGCACACGCGTTCAGCAATGTGTTCTTCCGACTGCGCTGTACATTATCAACGCACGTAGGAAGTGAAAATCTTTGTCTCCCTTTCAGCCAACCTAATCGTGCCCCATATGTTTTATAATCAATATACGCAAGGAAAAAATCTGTCTGAAATGCAAATTTTTCCAGTAGACAACTTTCCTAAAGTGAATCAGTAAAAGTGTTTTTTGATTAAATTAGTAAAAGGAGCATTTCACCGATAATCAATGAATATTCGCTGATTTTCAATGGAAACACCCACGCTGTACTGCTTTCTCTTATATTTCATTAATTCTCAATGGAGAAAAGATTTCACTATCAAATCAAATGTTGAATCAAATCCAACTTTCTATGTTTCTGACGATATTACCAACTTCCATGCGACTTGCGTGCAATGACACTGTCTGTGTTTGCAAACTGCATTAATAATAAATAAGAACAGTGGCTACTACCAACTGATTTTTTCAGCGAAATTTCTTGCGAGATTTTTTGCGAGATTACAGTGTTGTACTTACTATTGAACCACCAGTTATAAATGTAATATATTCTTCAGTGAAGAATACACTCTAATTCTATCTCAGAAAAAAGTAACGCGAAAATCTATAGAAGTAAAGGCGCAAGGTTAATAAATCAAAATTCGTTGGGAAAACGTGACTTCGAGATTCGTTAGAAATTCGTGTCGCGATTAAAAAGCAATGTTACATTCAGCGGCTGCTGCTGTGTTATTGCACTCTCCATGTAATTCTGTTCGGCTATCATTGATCGCCGACCAAGCACACACAAATTTCCATTATAATAGGAACGAAAATGCGGACGCGAAAGACCATTAATCAAGTACTGAATTATTAGCCGTAACGGGCACGCGCCAAATACAAACAGATGCATCTCTTACATCTATCGCAGATTTATACGAAACAATAAAAAGAGAAAAAAAGAAGCATACGCGTATAGTTAGCGGCAGCCGTAAAACTGCATTTCTCATAATTCTAATTCTGCTGTATCTGCGTTTACGAGTGCTTTTACGATTTTGAAAACTTCATACCCCGGCTGTGATGGGCGTCCACTAAACGGAAACGGGAGAATACATCATTCTGATGTGCCGCGAGTCGTTTTTAATGCGAAAACAAAAGACGCGACGATGAATGCGCAAGTTGAGAATTCTATGAGAATTCTCATAAAAATGTTTCTTCAGTGTTAATCTTCTTCACTAAAAAATCTTCCTCATTAAAAAAATGGCGAGAAATTGTTTCTAGCGAAATTTGTTATATTTCTTGGCAAGATAAACTTTAATGATAGTCTATTCTTGCATAGTACTAAAAATATATAAAAGTAAAATTAAAAAATGTATATCTGTGTATGAACAAGATAAAAAAAACTGATATTTTTTCGCTCGCTTCTCGCGAAGATATATACTCTTACTATAGATGAGAAATTCGACATTAGCACAAAAAATATATTTTTTCCTTTTTTTCACATAATTTTTTTTAAATTTTACTATATGTTTCTAACGAATATATCTATCGTCAATAAGATCTATCGTGCTAAGAAAGACCGTCTTATTTTCCCACAGAACTATATAAATTTTGTCTGAAATATTTTTGTTCAATTATACATTTTTGTACATGTATTAATATCCATTAATTAAAAATCAGTCTGACAGACCGGGTTTTTGTGTATTAGAAAATCACAAGAGGGAGTGAAGAAAGATTAAATTCGCGAATAAAAATAGCGCGGACTTGGACTCGATTTTCACGAAGGCCGAGACCGACTTCACTCGAGAATCCCTATATTCCTCTACACAGGCATTGCTACAAGACACATACCATTTTCTTGATAACAAGGTTTCGCATCTTTTTATTTCACGTGATATTTACGCGGGTATTCGTCTTGCTCGCGCTCGCGCTCGCGTAGGTGGAAGACGTTAGACAATATGCTCACGAAGAAAACTCCCCTCGATGTTCTTCCGTTGCGAGACTATTATTTGAAAGCGGAGAGAGAACACGCGCAATACATCGAGCAGCCGTTGTGGAGGATGAGTCTCTCGAAGGGAGCTTGTTCGCAGAAAGTAGCGCGGGCTACGTCTGTTATTTCAATAAAGACGCATAGATTCGGCTCGACCAGTGTGATTTCGCGTACACTCTGCTACTGGCAGGGTACCGAGCAGCTCAGGACGGCGCGCTGAATTCCAAAACAGCCTCGTCGCTGAAAATAAACGTGACCGCGCTTTTACTCAAAACAAGGAACACCTCGATCCTACCCGAAAATCCAGTGCGCGATTTTTCGTCGCTTCGCGATATCGATATCGATGAGCGACACGATAAGCGGCGACGTGGAAGATTCATATTCATTCTTCCTCCCGTTTTATCTTATACGTTTTGCACCCGATAAGACAGTGGCAAGAGCTCGCGGCGGACCTTTTTTATAAAAAAGGTCCGCCGGGCAATTTTTGCAACATTTTGCAACTGTTATACACGCAAGATGAATTTTTCTGAAAAAGAAGAAGAGATTTCAGTCTCTTGTTGCGGAACTTTTAATTTCCATATCCGGGAGGTGTGAAACTAGTAAAAATGAAGCCGCGCCGCGACTACGCAACTTTCATCACGAGTTTCAGAGCTTGGGGAACAAGATGTCGGCCCGATGCCTTCCGACGCAATTGTTATTTATATGCGAAACATGGCAGGGACGATTGTTCGGGCTGGCGTCCAGTACGCCGAGCGTCGCCGATCGGCTTTAAGATTGAGTGCGTTACAAATCCCAGCTACGTTTGACTCCTTTTTTCATCGTCGGCTTAGCGCGAGTCAGGAAATTCACCGGCGAAAATTCAAGTGGACTTCACATTCGACGATTTACGGCAGTTCTCGGGCACATCTTTTCTCTCCGCCTAACTCCGCCGAGCGCGCCCGGGCGCGTGGTCGCTCTATCCCCTTCGCCCTTTTCTCTTCTCCTGCCCTTATCGGATAAAAGGCATTAGAGAGCCGCTTAGGTGCAACCCATAAAAGATAATATATTTCGCGCGATTCGGGCATGCCCGGGTCAATTCTCTCGAGAGGGAATCTGGCCGGGAAGTCAGGTTGATGCAGATCGCGCCGGAAATTTATATCGATTCGACAAATTACAGCGAGCCCTCGGCACACTTCTGTAAGAATCGAAACGCGATCCGGATAATATTATTTAACGGAGAAAAATATACACTTATTTATACGCTGAATGATTCTCGCTTTTTATTAGTTTATCTCGTGGAACGTGCGGAAATCGAGCATTGCCGGCACGCGAGATTCCTCTGCGTGAGAACGGCGACGGGGTGTGTTGCGCAATTTTTCCAACGTCGCGATCCACCACCTTCGGCTGCTCGGCGAAACGTACTTGCCGCGCGTATTTCCGATTCCTCCCGAAAGAGTGAGGGAATCTTATTCACCCTCGAAGTATGGGTGATTACGTGCGCGCGGGCTGCTGATTAAACCGCGATAGACGGAGTCTCGGATAAGTGGATACCTACTGCTGGCGCGCCGTGTGCGCGATATCTCACAGAGCCGCGCAACCATCGCCAAACTTGCCGCGAAACTGCGCCATCGTGCCCGGGATCTATTTGTTCCCGATGAACCGACGATCCTCGAGATAGCGGACAAAGGCGAACGAATCCTCTTACCTACGTGGCCCGTCGGTCTGTGGGCGAAGGCGTGCGCGCGCCCGCGAGAGATCCCAGGATGCGCTCCCCGTTGAAATTCAAATCGCCGGCTTGTTGCGGCCCCTCCGATCCCACACCCCTCGATTCATTTAAATGCCCGTACACAATCAAGCGCGAGAGACACTCGAGCGAAAATACGCGCGGCGTATTTTCGTACGTGCGAAAGACGTTCAAGGGGCTCTGAGTCAAAATCCCGCCAGGCGTTCGAAGTTTCCTCTGTCGAGTAAACTGACAAAGTTGCATCTTAATAAATGTATCTTAAATGTACAAAATGACTCAGTGTTGAGTTACTTGGACGTTCAATCGTAAAAATACATCTTTAGAGCCAATTTGTTTTAATATCTTTGATTATCCTGCATTTATTGGTTTGAAAAATATATCTCTACAGTTGAATATCTTAAAGAAGTAGAAAATAATAAGAGCCGGAGATAATAAATTTAATTTTAATTTAACTGATTAACTCAATTCATGTAAAAATATTATGTTAAGAACGTAATATCGTTCGTAACTTCGTAGAGTAGTGCAATATTTACGAGAGAATCTATATATATATATATATATATATATATATATATATATATATATATATATA